>NC_056435.1:55765477-56065477 GCF_018296145.1 Oncorhynchus tshawytscha
TCTTTGTACTGATTTCTCTTAACAAACCTGCACAAACGAACGCACGCACGCACGCGCACACACACACACACACACACACACACACACACACACACACAAGGCCTAACATGGACCAAAGACAAGTCTGTCAGGGTTATCTTTAGGTTCTCTCTCCTGCCTCCTGATAGAAGCTGCTGCCTTCTTTTCTATGGTTTGTTTAATTGGGAATTAAACAGTGCCCAGAACAGTGATACCAAAAATAACATCTACAATAAGCTCCCTATTATAATAAAAGTTACGGTGGTGGCTATATTTCTTCCAGTGCAGTAGTGCAATAGTGAGAGGTTTTTTTTTTCATGAAATTATTGCATACAGAAAATATTCAACGTTTGGACGTCATCTGCCATAACTACAATAAAACTATAAATGTTGAGTGAGGAAAGACCATGACTATCTTTGTCATACCTAAGTAGGCGGCAAGTATCCTTAGTTGAACCCAGAGAGAAATAGAGATGGAATTAGAGGGAGAAGGAGACAGCATATTACACTGCCTCTATGTGGCCGTATTGTGTAATTACATAACAGGTGACGGGCTGGTTTCAAATAAGGGTGGGGGGAATACCTACTCAGCTGCACAACTGAATGGATTCAACCGAAATGTGTCTTCCGCATTTAACCTCTGAATCAGAGAGGTGCAGGGGGCTGCCTTAATCCACATCCACGTCATCTGCAACCAGTTGTTGGAGTTACATAAAAAAACGGATTTAAGATGTCAATGGTACATAATTGGTCTAGTCTATACTCCAAAATTAAACAAATTCTGCCATGGTAGAGAAATGGACATTCAATTCTCTGGCAACAGCTCTGCTGGAAATTCCTGCAGTAAGCATGACAAGTTTACGCTCCCTCAAACCTTGAGATATCTGTGGCATTGTGTTGTATGACAAAACTGCACATTTTCTAATGGCCTTTTATTGTCCCCAGCACAAGGTGCACCTGTGTAATTTCTGGGATCTTTATTTCAGCTCTTGAAACATGGGACCAACACGTTACATGTTGCGTTATTATGTTTTAATTGTTCCAAAGGCGTGCATCAGCGGCTTGTATGCATGGATGACTGGAGATGCTAAATGTGTTTATGTTAATTCATTGTTAATTACCATGAGACTGGAAAATTTTGCATCACAATAACTGGCTGACAAAAAGCCCTACTCCTGCCCCTATGGGCCATTCGGGTTCAGACAAGGCTTACTTTTCCAAGGCATACTACTTGTTGATTAAGATAGTTAATTATTCATTTTAAAGATAAGCATTTATGCAACTCTCAACTCACAGTGTTATTTTGAGAATGTGTTATTTTCCTTGAATCCTATCGAGACTACAATTATCAGTACATCACAGATGGAAAAGCTGCTTCATGTTGAGACAATGGAGAAGCTATGTTTAAAGTAATCTTTTACGTAAAGGGGGGAAATCCTAGATGTTGCCTGATGTTACGATACCAACATCTCAACCCCTCCAGGTTTAACATTTTAACATAAACAGGAACAGCTTGAGGCACATTGAGAGTTGAGTCACACTCGTTAACTCCATACTATCAATCCTTGCCAAGCCATAACACACCTTACACATGTCTTACCATCATCTAACGTCGCTAGCTAAGGCTAAGAATATCTCAGGGTCAGGGACTCTTAACTCTACAAATAGCAGCCCCGCCCTTCTACCTCCACCTGCAGCTGTATGCAGGTTATACTTCGATCACAGAGCTGGTAAATATAGCTACAGGGGATAAGTCACTCAAACTATCCAGACTTACACAATCCTGCCATGACATAGAGTATGTGTGGGAAAATGTGTGGGTGTGGGTATAGGGGTGTAGAGGTGGGGGGAGACGGTGGTAGGTTTGTGTGTAGAATGGAGCTATTTCAGTATGGAGCTATTTCAGTACCAACAGAACATGTATTTGAATTTTGTCATTTTTAATGTGTAAGGATATTGAATTAAAATTTGATCATTTAGAATTTTCATTAAATAAGTTTTGAATTCGTAATTGTATTTATTTTTATTTTTATTTGTTTAACCTTTATTTCACTAGACAAGTCAGTTAAGAACAAATTCTTATTTACAATGATGGCCTACCAAAAGGCCTCCTGCGGGGATGGAGGTTGGGATGCAAAATAAAATAAATAAAATAAAAATATAGGACAAAACACACATCATGACAAGAGATACAACACAACACTACATAAAGAGAGACCTAAGACAACAACATAGCAGGGCAGCAACACATGACAACACAGAATGGTAGCAACACAACATGGCAGCAACACAACATGGTAGCAGCACAAAACAGGGTACAAACAATATTGGGCACTATCATGACTCTCTGGTGAGGATCCGAAGGATCAGGTTACAGTGAGTCTGCTCTACAGCACCCTCTCTCTACCGAGGGGTGAAGTTGGCCGTTTTATGACGGTTGTAAATACATTGTAGAAATTCTGCCTTTGGGCTCTGCAGGATAGAGGGGAAAGAAACATTTTGTTACAAGGAGATTCCTCCCACCAAAACTACAACATCAAAAGGCTTGATAATGAAACAATATTTCTGTAATCCAAACATTGGGAAAGGTCCGTGGGTATTTGAAGAATAACCATGTCCAACAGTTGTTGTTTTGTGATATCATGAAGGATGGTATAACTAAATAACTGTACATTTACAAATGTATACATCCCAGTTATCAGATTCACATCTAAATGTTGTGGAACTTATAACATTAAATATGAATTATTTGCGAGAAGACGTAATGTGATGTTAGCCTTCTAAACGAGAGAATTGTATTTCATATAAAGTCTTAACCAGTCAGTGACCACACCCACGTCAGCACAGACATTATGTCGGTGTCATGGAACGCCCCTTTTGCCAGAGTGCATAAAACCCCCATGAATAATTAACATATCAGACCATGTGAAGGCCAAATTACAGAAGAGGAACTTCTTGATGCAATTAAAGCCTTTAAGGCAGGGAAAACTCCAGGGTTAGGCAAGTCAGTTAAGAACAAATTCTTATTTTCAATGACTGACTAGGAACAGTGGGTTAACTGCCTGTTCAGGGGCAGAACGACAACCTTCCGGTTACTAGTCCAATGCTCTAACCACTAGGCTACCCTGCCGCCCCTATAAACGGTAGATTATCGGACACGCAACAAGAGGGTCTGATTTCATTATTACTGAAACATGATCCAATTGGTATATATAAAGATCCAGTCCATTAAAAAAATTGGAGGCCTCTTACACTTCAGTGTTGTGATGCAAAAATTCTAGCTAAATGCTTGGCGCATAGAATTAAAAAGGTATTTTCAGATATTATTCATCCTAATCAGACAGGTTTTTTACATGGACGATACATTTGAGATATTATAAGACCAGTACTGGAAACAATAGAATACTATGAAATATTGAGTTAAACCAGGCCTGGTTTTCATAGCTGATTTTGAAAAGGCTTTTGATAAAGAACGACTGGAATTTATATATAAATGCCTAGAATATTTCAATTTTGTAGAATATCTTATAAAATGGGTTAAAGTTATGTATAGTTACACTTGGTGTAAAATAGTAAATAATGACTACATCTCATAAAGTTTTAAACTGTCAAGAGGAGTAAAACAAGGTTGTCCACTATCGGCATATGTATTTATTATTATGTTGACTGTTAAAATTAGATCCAACAATAATATTAAGGGATTAGAAATCCATGGCTTAAAAACAAAGGTGTATGTAACTGATGATTCATGTTTTCTTTTAAAACCACAAGTAGAACCCCTCCACAACCTCATAGAGGATCTAGATACTTTTGCTAACCTCTCTGGATTAAAATCAAATTATGAAGTGTACTATATTACGTATTGGATCACTACAAAATGCAACTTTTAAATTCCCGTGTAGTTTATCAATAAAATGGTCTGACGGTGATGAGGACATACTCGGTATACAAATCCCGAAAGAAATCCCGAACTGATCTCACTCCAATAAATTTTTATAGTAAATTAGCAAATATATATAAGATCTTGCTACCATGGAAAGGAAAATACCTATCTATTTGTGGAAAAAATCACCATGATTAACTCTTTAGTCATATCTTTACTATTTACAATTGGCTCATTGGCTTTAGTCATATCTTTTTCTCTTTACAATTGGCTCATTCATACCCCTCCTCTCCCCTGTAACTATTCCCCAGGTCGTTGCTGCAAATGACAACGTGTTCTCAGTCAACTTACCTGGTAAAATAACGGATAAATAAATAAATGAAAAATATCAGTTTACCTATTTGCTTATGGTTTTGCCTACACCTAGTGACATTTTAAAATTATATAAACAAAAAACTATTCCATTTTATTTGGAATGACAAGCCAGACAAAATTATAAGGGCCTATTTATATAACAAATATAAATTCGGAGGGCAGAAAATATTAAATATTAAAGCATTAGACCTCTCGCTAAAGGCATCAGTCATACAAAAATTATACTTAAATCTGAAATCGTTCTCTAGTAAATCAGTAAGAATGTGTCACCCCATGTTCAAGAATGGCCTTTTTTCCTTTACTCAGATTATAACTGCTCACTTTCGGTTATTTGAAAATGAAATAATCTCCAATATATCGTAATTTTTTTAAGAAGCCTTAGAAAGTTGGTTACAATTTCAGTTTAATCCACCTGAAAAGACAGAACAAGTAATACAACAAATATTGTGGTTAAACTGAAATATATAAATTAATTTTAAAAACTTTTTCCGATATTTTTTTTTAAAAGGTATAATTTTTGTAAATGATATCATAAATAGGACTGGTGGAGATGTCACACATGCAGCTAACATAGACATAAGGAAATGTCTGCTCTACCCAAAATTACAACCAACTAATTGCAGCATTACCACAAAAATGGAAGAGGCAAGTAGAAGAGGGAAACAGTAAGGAACTTGTACGTCGGCCCTGCATTAAAACTTTTTAGGGATAGGGGGCAGTATTTTCATGTCCGGATGAAAAGCGTTCCCAAAGTAAACTGCCTGTTACTCAGGCCCCGAAGCTAGGATATGTATATAATTGGTATACTTAGATAGAAAACACTCTAACGTTTCTAAAACTGATAAAATAATGTCTGTGAGTATAACATAACTGATTTGGCAGGCAAAACCCAGAGGGCAAACTGTCCAGGGAAAAAATTAATTGAGGTCATAGTATTTCCCAATAGGTTTCAATGAGAAGCCCTATTTAATATGAACCTGGTTGCAGTTCCTATGGCTTCCACTAGATGTCAACAGTCTTTAGAAATTGTTCGATGTTTTTCTTTTGAGAAATGAAGAAGTATGGCTGTTCTTTGTAAGTGTCACTCCAGGTGGACTCTACTGTTTGGTGCACGTGAACTGGAACGCGCTTCACGTTCTTTTTATCCGGTATTGGAAACAGGTTATCCCGTCTTAAATTTGATCAATTATTTACATTTTGGATACCTGAGGATGGATTAGGAACGTTGTTTGAAATGTTTGGACCAAGTTAACAGGTAACTTATTAGATACTTTGTAGTCATGTTGGGCGATTTGGAACCGGTGTATTTCTGAATCAAACGCGCCAAATAAATTGACATTTTGGGGATATAAAGAAGGAATTTATCAAACAAAACGACCATTCATTGTGTCACAGACATTTGGGATTGCAAAAAGAAGATCTGCAAAGGTAAGGCATTTATTATATCGTTATTTCTGACTTTTGAGTCGCCACCTGCCTGCGCTGTCCTCAGATAATCGCATGGTCTGCTTTCACCGTAAAGCCTTTTTGAAATCAGACACTGCGGCTGGATTAACAAGAAGTTAAGCTTTATTTTGATGTATTACACTTATATTTTCGTGAATCTTGAATATGGATATTTCTGTAGTTTGAATTTGGCGCTCTGCAATTTCACTGGATGTTGTCAAATCGATCCCGCGAAAGGGATTGGCGCGCAAAGGGATTACTAACAGGTTTTAAAGACCATAAATGGTTAAAGAAAGTTGTGATATATAAAAACACATACCAATTTAATTTAAGGACCAAAAATTTGACAGCTGTGCCATATAAATTGCAAAATAGTTGGGAAGAGATTTTTGATGTACCGATTTCATGGCACATGGTCTGGCTTTTTTAATGGTGGTTTTGGAGTAGTGGCTTCTTCCTTGCTGAGCAGCCTTTCAGGTTATGTCGATATAGGACTCATTTTATTGTGGATATAGATATATTTTTTACCTGTTTCCTCCAGCATATTCACAAGGTCCTTTGCTGTTGTTCTGGGATTGATTTGCACTTTTCGCACCAAAGTACGTTCATCTCAGGGAGACAGAACACATCTCCCTCCTGAGAGGTATGATGGCTGCTTGGTCCCATGGTGTTTATACTTGCGTACTATTGGTTGTACAGATGAACATGGTACCTTCAGGCATTTGGAAATTGCTCCCAAGGATGAACCAGACGTGGAGGTCTACAATTTCTTTTTCTGGGGTCTTGGCTGATTTCTTTTGATTTTCCCATGATGTCAAGCAAAGAGGCATTGACTTTGAAGGTAGGCCTTGAAATATAACCACAGGTACACCTCCAATTGACTCAAATTATGTAAATTAACCCATCAGGAGCTTCTAAAGCCATGACATAATTTTCTGGAATTTTCCAAGCTGTTTAAAGGCTCAGTCAACTTAGTGTATGTAAACTTCTGACCCACTGGAATTGTGGTACAATTGTGAAATAATCTTTCTGTAAACAATTGTTGGAAAAACTACTTGTGTCATGCACAAAGTAGATGTCCTAACCGACTTGCCAAAACTATAGTTTGTTAACAATACATTTGTGGAGTGGTTGAAAACGAGTTTTAATGACTCCAACCAAGTGTATGTAAACTTCCAATTTCAACTGTATGTATGTATGTATGTATGTATGTATGTATGTATGTATGCATGTGTTGAGTGGTCCCTACAGCGTACCATTGCAAAGTGATGCAGACAATTACATTGATGGAAAGTACACTCTATCTGCAATATTAAAGCTGATCTACCCCTAAGTCTAGGGTGTCATTAAAGCCTGTTAAGGATCGGACTTTCAATTTGCGCCTTAAATGACATACCTAAATCTAACTGCCTGAAGCCTAGAACCTGAAACAAGGATATGCATATTCTTGAAACCATTTGAAAGGAAATACTTTGAATTTTGTAGAAATGTGAAATTAATGTAGGAGAATATAACCAATTAGAACTGGTAAAAGTTAATACAAAGAAAAAAACATGTTTTTTTGTCCCATCACTGCGACCTGTATGCTCTAGTCGGTTGGCCCTCTCTACATATTCATCGCCAGACCCACTGGCTCCAGGTCACCTATAAGTCTATGCTAGGTAAAGCTCCGCCTTATCTCAGCTCACTGGTCACCATAACAACACCCATCCGTACCACGCGCTCCAGCAGATATATCTCACTGGTCATCCCCAAAGCCAACACCTCCTTTGGCCACCTTTCCTTCCAGTTCTCTGCTGCCAGTGACTGGAACGAATTACAAAAATCGCTGAAGCTGGAGACTTATATTTCCCTCACTAACTTTAAACATCAGCTATCTGAGCAGCTAACCGATCGCTACAGCTGTACATAACCCATCTGTAAATAGCCCACCCAATCTACCTACCTCATCCCCATATTGTTTTTATTTACTTTTCTGCTCTTTTGCACACCAGTATTTCTACTTGCACATCACCATCTGCTCATCTATCACTCCAGTTTTAATTTGCTAAATTGTAATTACTTGGCTACTAGGGCCTATTTATTGCCTTACCTCCTCACACCATTTGCACACACTGTATAAATACTTTTTTTTCCTATTGTGTTATTGACTGTATGCTTGTTTATTCCATGTGTAAGTCTGAGTTGTTGTTTGTGTCGCACTGCTTTGCTTTAACTTGGCCAGGTTGTGGTTGTATATGAGAACAAGTTCTCAACTAGCTTACCTGGTTAAATAAAGGTGAAATTTAAAAAAAAAATTACAAATTGCCTGTAAGTCCAGGATGTCAAGTCTGTTCCCGCTCTTCCCCCCTGGTGCTCGAGGGTGCCAGGCCGCACTCCTACCATCATTAATTACGCACACATACCTTCCCTCGTCACGCGCATCAGTCAGTTCCCTTGCTCTGTTCCCTGCTGATGCATTAATTGTTTTTGTCCTTGTTACTCTTGTGCTGACTCTGTTCCTGTCTCGTTCCATGTCCGTTCCTTAGTAAATGTTTGACTCCCTGTACCTGCTTCATCTCTCTAGTGTCATCCCTTGTAACAGGATGCATCAGCCAACACACAAAGCATTGGGGAGCACTGGCGTTCTGGTTGATGGTGACGTCGGCTCTGGGACCCCGTCGATGGAACCAGGGGTGTTTAGCCAGCTGGCTCGACAGGTTTCCTTGCCCCGGTTGGCTCGGAAGGTGCCCATCCCACGTCAGGCCTCAGCCGGATCGTCAGGTCTTGTTCGCCCAGCCGGCCCAGGAGTTTTTTTTGTTTGTTTTGTGACGTCGGGGTGGATTCCGCCGCCGATGGAACCGGGGGTGCCTAAGCCAGCCCATCAGACTTCCACACCCTGGCTGGCTCGAGAGGTTTCCTTGCCTCGGTTGGCTCGGCAGTTTTCTATCCCACGTCGCACTACACCAGATCATTGGGCTCCCTCCTTGCAGCGGAATCGACAGGCGTCCGTGCCTCTGCCGGATTGTCAGGCTCCCATGCCTCAGCTGGCTCGTCCGGCTCCCACGCTCCTGCCGGTTCATCGGGCTTCCAAGCCCCAAGCGGCTTTCCCAGCGCCCATGTCTCGGCTGGTTCGCCCAGGTGGGACGCCAGGTGGCGTCACGTCTGCTCCCGCTCTTCCCCCCTAGAAAGGAGGTGCAGGTATTCATCAGTATTCATCAGGTGCTTGTTTGATGAGTGTGCTGTCAATGTTGTCTTCCCCTGGTGCCTTGTTTTTTGTTTTTCAGGTGAGTCTTGATTTCTTTGATGCTAACAGAGCGGGTAAGGGGATGGTCTACTGGTGTTGGATTTGAGGTGTACACTGTTTCTGTATTTCTCTGTCGACGATGGATTTCCAGTCTTTGTCAAAGAGAGCATCGTTGGGACAAGAATGAACATTTTGTAGGTGATTTCTGAATAATGTTGCTTTTGTTTCGTTGTCTTCGATGAGTTTCTTTTGAGACTTTAGCACAGGTATGATGTTATTGGTTTTGTCTCCGTTGATTGTTTAGATTTTTTGCCAGAAGGCCCGGGGGTTGGTGTCTGCATCTAGCTGGTGATTGAAGGCAGTCCACTGTTTCTGTTTGTGGAGGGTGAGTTGATTTCTGATGTGATTCTGCAACCGATTAACTTCTGTCTTCAGGTTGGGTGCTCTTGTTCTAATAAAGTCTCTCCGGATCTTTCTTTTCTGCTTGATGAGACTGAGGATATGTGGTGGGAGTTGTTGTTGTGGTGGTCTGCTGGTGGTAAGTGAGATGGTCTCTTCCCGGGCCTGGATGATGATACTCCCTATTCTCTTCGCCAGCTGGTCCAGATCTTTGGGGTTCTGTGTCGTGACTGAAATATTTGTTATCTTGTCTGTAATGCAATTTCTGCATTTATCCCAGTCTGCTTTCTTGTAGTTGTATTTTACACACATATGTGTACATTAAAATCTATGTAAGAATCCTACTGCATCATTTGTCACCAGCACTTGAAAACGTGAATAAAACAGTAAATACATTATGCTCCATAAATACATGAAGTTATTTTTAAAAGTTATTTTGAGTAAGGAAAAAACAATGAAGGCAAGTTCTGTTCTGCCTGGAGATGAGAAAATGTCTGCATACTTGATCTGGGGAAACACTGGGGAAGTGCTTGGACTCTGGTCAAAGAGTGAATTTTGTCAGGCTCAGTAAAGCCTCAAACATAAGTTGTCCGCAACATTAAAATGGCTACTTCTATGTGAATTAATGAGAAGGCGGAACACACCTCAATCAAACTGTTGTTAGAAAATAAACTTGTTAGAAAATTAATTGAAATTGAGAAGTTGAAACATAGCCTATAGATAATTAGCAGGTTGCGTGCCTTGGTTTGAGTACAGCTTGGGTTAACTGCCATTTGCGTAACAATCACATTTTGAACCAGTGATGCATTCTGACATCACATGTATAAAAAAACTCACACTGAGGGTGACCGTTAGAGATATTTGGAACTCATCTGTGAAAAGGTTAAGTAAGGGTCTGTCTCATGTAACCATACCCAACATAACATATAATACTAATTTGGTTGTTTCAGATTTACATTTAGTATGTTACGTCTAGTCTATGAGACCAGGCTGGTGTAGATTGCATTTTCAACCAGCAACTATCCGGAAATAACACTGATCAAATGTTTTCCACACTTTTACAGTGTTAGTTTCATCAGCTGTATGATATAAAACACAGGAACAACATAATTTAGACTATAATGGGACTTTAAAGTTAATAAATACCCTGTATAACAGTCATGGCCAAAAGTTTTGAGAATGACACAAATATTAATTTTCACAAAGTCTGCTGCCTCAGTGTCTAGATATTTTTGTCAGATGTTACTATGGAAAACTGAAGTATAATTACAAGCATTTCATAAGTGTCAAAGGCTTTTATTGACAATTACATGAAGTTGATGCAAAGAGTCAATATTTGCAGTGTTGACCCTTCTTTTTCAAGATCTCTGCAATCCGCCCTGGCATGCTGCCAATTAATGCCTGGGCCACATCCTGACTGATGGCAGCCCATTCTTGCATAATCAATGCTTGGAGTTTGTCAGAATTTGTGGGGTTTTGTTTGTCCACCGGCCTCTTGAGGATTGACCACAAGTTCTCAATGGGATTAAGGTCTGGGGAGTTTCCTGGCCATGGACCCAAAATATTAATGTTTTGTTCCCCGAGCCACTTAGTTATCACTTTTGCCTTATGGCAAGGTGCTCCATCATGCTGGAAAATGCATTGTTCGTCACCAAACTGTTCCTGGATGGTTGGGAGAAGTTGTTCTCGGAGGATGTGTTGGTACCATTCTTTATTCATGGCTGTGTTCTTAGGCAAAATTGTGAGTGAGCCCACTCCCTTTACTGAGAAGCAACCCCACACATGAATGGTCTCAGGATGCTTTACTGTTGGCATGACACAGGACTAATGGTAGCGCTCACCTTGTCTTCTCCGGACAAGCTTTTTTCCGGATGCCCCAAACAATCGGAAAGGGGATTCATCAGAGAAAATGACTTTACCCCAGTCCTCAGCAGTCCAATCTCTGTACCTTTTGCAGAATATCAGTCTGTCCCTGATGTTTTTCCTGGAAAGAAATGTCTTCTTTGTTGCCCTTCTTGACACCAAGCCATCCTCCAAAAGTCTTTGCCTCACTGTGCGTGCAGATGCACTCACATCTGCCTGCTGCCATTCCTGAGCAAGCTTTGTATTGGTGGTGCCCCAATCCCGCAGCTGAATCAACTTTAGGAGACGGTCCTGGCACTTGCTGGACTTTCTTGAGCGCCCTGAAGCCTTCTTCACAACAATTGAACCGCTCTCCTTGAAGTTCTTCATGATCCGATAAATGGTTGATTTAGGTGCAATGCTTGCCTGTGAAGCCCTTTTTGTGCAAAGCAATGATGATGGCACGTGTTTCCTTGCAGGTAACCATGGTTGACAGAGGAAGAACAAGGATTCCAAGCACCACACTCCTTTTGAAGATTCCAGTCTGTTATTCAAACTCAATCAACATGACAGTGATCTCCAGCCTTGTCCTCGTCAACACTCACACCTGTGTTAACAAGAGAATCACTGACATGATGTCAGCTGGTCCTTTTGTGGCAGGGCTGAAATGCAGTGGAAATGTTTTTGGGGGATTCAGTTCATTTGGCAAAGAGGGACTTTGCAATTCATCTGATCACTCTTCATAACATTCTGGAGTATATGCAAATTGCCATCATACAAACTGAGGCAGCAGACTTTGTTAAAATTAATATTTGTGTCATTCTCAAAACGTTTGGCCACGACTGTACATGTACATTCTAGTACCTTCTAGTAGGACATAAACAGCATATATATCTAACATTTCCTGTCCACAGCACATTGTTTTTGTTTATTTTCCAGACATTTTGGGGGAAATATGGCCAATATGCAGTGTTGTAAAAATACTTTAAAGTACTACTTAAGTAGTTTTTTGGAGTATCTGTACTTTACTATTTATATTTTGGGCAACTTTAACTTTTAATTCACTATATTCCTAAAGAAAATAATTTACTTTGTACTCCCTACATTTTCCATGACACCCAGAAGTACTTGTTAGATTTTGAATGCTTAACAGGACAGGAAAATGATTCAATTCACACACTTATCAAGACAACATCCCTGGTCATCCCTACTGCCTCTGATCTGGCAGACTCACTAACCACAAATGCATCTTTTATAAATGATGTCTGAGTGTTGGAGTGTGCCCATAGCTATCCGTAATTTTAAAAACAAGAAAATGGTGCCATCTGCTTTGCTTACTATAAGGAATTTGAAATGATTTATACTTTTACTTTTGATACTTAAGTATATTTAGAACCAAATACTTTTAGACTTTTACTCAAGTAGTATTTTACTGGGTGACTTCCACGTTTACTTGAGTAACAGGTAGGTATCTATACTTTTACTCAAGTATGACAATAGGGTACTTTTTCCACCACTGCCAATATAGGGATTCCCAGATACAGATGAATTGACTTGCTTTGATTGAACTGAACTATGCGTTTGCTCTTAATACAGTTTGAGGTCCTTGCCTCGTCTATCTAGGCCACAAGAGGGCAGATGTGGTCTCTTCCATTTGCAGAACATAATGAATAACGGGCATGCAAGTTTGAGCCAGACAGAAGCTCAAAATTGTACATCAGAACGAACCAGCCGGCGGACTGAAGTTTGGACACTCTTCTAAAACTATTTGTGGATATATTTGACTTATAGACTGGAGTTATCATTCTAAACTAGCGCAACACTTGCAGAACATAGAACTACATAGCTCTCAGCGTTCTATCAAGGTAAAAGACAAATATAATTAAACTCTGAAAATGACTCCTCTTTTTGCTTTGTTGCTACTTTTTCTGAGCGCTGCGGCGCCCCGTCATGTCGTTCCTGGTTACACAGCGCTGAGGAGTGAGGAGACGGACGGGGCTGCAGGTGCACTGACGACGGGGACCGGGGAGTCAGACTCTGAGTTGAATCTGAATCAGATTGGAGGTGATATGGGATATATCGAACCCCTGATGCATGAATCAGACGCCAACCAAAAGAGAATCCCCCGGGGCGCCAAGGATGGGAGCTCGAGGAAACAAGACCAGTCTCCTCACAGCTACCAACACCCCAGACCGTATGAACCGGACGGCTACTTCACAACGCCCAAGGACCCACACCTGGCCAACAGCACCCCGGACAGGCACGGCAGATCCCGGGGAAACTCTTCCAAGGGCTCGGTGCTGTTCCACAACCCGCTCTACCCGGTAACCGACAGCTCATACGGGGCTTACGCAGTGATGCTGCTCGCCCTCATCCTATTCGCCATGGGCATCGTTGGTAACCTCGCGCTCATGTGTATCGTTTGGCACAATTATTACCTGAAGAGCGCGTGGAACTGCATCCTGGCCAGTCTGGCATTCTGGGACTTCCTCGTGCTCTTCTTCTGTCTGCCCGTGGTCGTCTTCAACGAGCTCACCAAGAGAAGGTTGCTAGGGGACCTGTCCTGTCGGATCGTGCCCTACATGGAGGTAAACAGTTCACCTTGAACGTCCACGCACGTGAGGGCATTTCGGCAGTGTGCATTAACAAGCACAAAGAGATGCACCTGTTGCGTCGCGCGTACGTGTCCCGTTATTTCTGCATCACACCTCTATCTTTCCTCGTTCTCCCATTATTGAACAGTAGACCAGTCATACACACAAGTTATACTTTTGCAGCAATAAAAATGATTATACCTACACATATAGGGACGACAGGATGGTGGTTATACCCGACTATTCGTATAGCTTTTAAACATAGTCCCTGTGTGAGTGCACTGGGGCCGCCTCTGCTATTAGGGCTGGAAGAGTGCATTTTCAGGGTTGATGGTGCAAGTCCTGCTCTGGCTGTTCCCTTGGTCTGGGTATTTCCAATGTCTTTCAGACTCAAACTGTACTTAATCACCATAATGTGTGTGTTTTATATGTTGTAATTGCACTATGTGCACCACTGCCTGTGTATATGCCCCAGTCTGCCAGCTGCCTATGTGTTATGGTAGTTAGCCTATTGTTATGCTAACAAGCGCCTCACGTTAATTGTCTGGTGGGGTGTGTGTAATTAACTGAGGTTCTTAGGAACTCTTATCAAGGAGGGGATCTGGGTCAGAGGGACATTCTAATGCTATTCTATATGCTCTTTTCAACCCAGCTGAATAGGTTCATTTGCATATTCCTAGGGGGCATTTATTTGGAGCAGTAGTGTTTCCCCCAGTTTTTTCTTGGTGGGTTGGAGAACCCTCAAAATCAGCATCAAGATCTGCCAAATGAGCATCTTCTGTTGAAACCAGTGTCACTCAATCCCATTCAGTCTCTTTCTCTCCTTTCCACTGTCCTCTTATTTTCTCTCCTTATTTTCCATCACCCCTCTCTCCCCCATCTTCCCTCTCTGCCTATACCCCCCCTCTCTCCCCCATCTGCCCTCTCTGCCTCCCCCTCTCTCCCCCATCCTCCCTCTCTGCCTTTTTCCCACCCCTCTCTCCCCCATCTTCCCTCTCTGCCTTTTTCCCCTCCCTCTCTCCCCATCTCTCTCTAGGTGACCTCTCTGGGAGTAGCCACATTCAGCCTGTGTGCGTTGAGCATTGACCGGTTCCACGCAGCGACCAGCCCCCAGCGTCAGGCCCCACGGGTGGAGCCCTGCCAGTCCATCCTGGCTAAGCTGTCTGTGGTCTGGATCGGCTCCATGGTCCTGGCCGCTCCAGAGCTGCTGCTGTGGCAGCTCACCCAGGAGGTCTCCGTCCAGCCAGGTGGCTACGTGGTGGACCTGTGTGTCCGGAGGCCCTCCTTGAGCCTGCCTGAGTCGGTCTACTCCCTGGTGCTGACCTACCACGAGGCCCGCATGTGGTGGTACTTCGGCTGCTACTTCTGCCTGCCGCTCCTCTTCACCCTTGCCTGCCAGCTGGTGACGAGACACGTTGTTGCTGAGGAGGCACGGATGAAACATGGGAGCAGCACAGTAGTAGGAGGAAAAAGAATAGGCCCTTCCTCCTCTTCCTCTTTGTCGTCATCGTCCTCCTCTTCCAAGAAGCAGCAGCTGAAGAGAGACCGTAGGTGTAGTTCTACGGTCGTGGCGTTGGCCATCGTTTACGCCGTGTGTAACCTCCCCGAGAACGTCTGTAACATTGCCCTGGCCTACATCGCCAACCCCATCTCCACAACGACTGAGGCCCTGCTGGCTCTGATTGGCCAGTTCCTGTTGTTTGTCCGTTGCTCAGCAACGCCGGTGTTGTTCCTGTGTCTGTGTCATTCTCTGGGCCAAGCCTTCATGGACTGTTGCTGTTGTTGCTGTGAGGAATGTCTACCCAATGGAGCCTCTTCATCATCATCATCCTCCACTTCCACCACCGCAGTCTCCACCTACCCCTCCTCGCTCTCATCCCCGTCATCACTCTCTCCGTCCTCCACCAAAGAGGAGAAGCTGCATATTGTGTCTGGAACCATACCAGCCATCTTCTATGACAAGGCCAAATACAGCTCCTCTCTCATGGCCATCGGAACACCCTGTTGAGTCCCTCTCCTTGCCTTGTCCCTGCCTAGCCAGGAGTCACCTCATTGGAGGACAAAATGCCCACGCTACCCTTGGACCTCAAGAACCCAGCTCTCTTACCCCAACCTCTCTCTGCCCACACTGGCTGTGCAGGGCATTGCACTGAATGAAGATACATGATCTCTATAATGCTTGGTCCTTAGAGGGACACTTATTTTACCAAGAAGACTCTTGAGAATAAAGGTAGACAGCACTATGGACATCATCATGCACAGCGGGCGACTTCCTGCTTAAAGACACTTCTTGAGTTTAAGGCCATTTGTTTTGAGAGACTTGTGGTTACAGACAGACTACTGAATATACTCATGGCTAGGGCTTTGGTTGTCTTCAATCCCTCCTAGCCGTGAGATAAGTGATGAAGATCATTACAGACAGTCCATTATGACATGAGACAACATATCAATTGTAGAGGCACAGCTGAATGCTGGGAGAGATCCAGAGCTGAATACACTGACATGAACTTTTCTTGACTTTCTTTTACTAGTATACTCTCGTTTGATAAATAACATTTTAAAAAGCAAACAATTCTCTTCGCTGTGAATTATGGTCTGGATTCAAGTTGTGTTTTGTCATTTCCTGTGTTTTATTAGTGGAAATGAACAACAGAAAGAGCCATTGAGGGATCCTCTGTCTGTGGGCTAATTGTTCTCTCTCTAACTCCTCTCTATTCCCCTGGCCTGCACTCCATCTCACAGTGATCTACAAGGGAAGAAATGTGGTAGAATGGTACCCGTCAAACACACGTCAGAACACCCATCACCACTGGTGACTGACTGTTTACACGTGGAGTAAATATTACTTGTCATTATCTGAGTAAATAAGAACCACTACAGTGTAGTCTTCCTACGATTCCTCCAGGAATAGGGCGCAAATCAACTGTCTTGTGTGTTAAGAATTCACTGTTGTGTTGTAGTATTTTAGCTGTGCAGCTCAGGGTTTTCTCAACATGTTTCCCCTCAAGAACCATACTATTGCTGAGCATCTTCTGCAGAGCTACTAACATTGCTCAGGGCCAATATCCACAAAGCGTCTCAGAGTAGGAGTGCTGATCTTGGATCAGTTTTGATTTTTAGATCATAATGAATAATATTATATGGCCAGATCCTAGATCAGCACTCCTACTCTGAGACACTGTGTGCATACGGGCCCAGATCTTAACACCACATCTCTTCTACAGATAAACATTATTCATGATTATTAAAAGCTTTTAATGTGACCACTAGTCCACACAATGGCTCTTGTGTCAATATGTTGATAGATGTCGAGATAGAACCTAACCAATCCCTATAAAAATGGTGAATCTGTGTAGAGTACAATCTGACCGATACAATGCTGATATATTGTGTTATACTGTCGTGACACAACAGTGGAACATTTTGACTTGCTCAGATATCAGGACCCAATGAACAACTTTCATTGTCCTCAATATTACCTTGTACATGTATACAATCTGTACTTCTCATAACTTTCCTTCCTCAAAAAGAGATCAGTCAAATCATATGAATGTTGTAAAAAACGATAAATAAAAACATTTATAGTTTTTTGGGGAATTGGTATGTATTCTCTTGTATTGTGAATATACTGTAATTATGTCTGGTTTGAATTTAACATTGTGTATCAGAACTGACTGTGTATCAGATGTTTTGTCTATTTTGTATTCAGTTGTACCCAATAAACAGTGAGACAATGTCTGTGGTCTTGTTTTCCACTGGAAAATAAATCATGGCTGAGGGAAAGCATGCATCTATCAGTGCATGAACAAGTCAGTGTCATGTTAAAGAGACCACCACGTCTGCCCACACACAATGCACACACCTACACGCATACACATTCTAACAGACACACATATTCATCCATCATCCACTCACACACACACTCACAGTAGAGGGGATATTGACAGTGAGGATTTTTCATCTGGTTGCCCCTGTCCTGTGTGTTCCGTCTCGGCTCCCTGAGCTGAAATATTTGTCCTCCCACTTAGTTCTGCCTGGGCCTGAGAGAGGGGGGCTCTCATAAGAAGAGCATTGTTCCTCAGCCTTCTCCCCAGCCCCCTCACTGCATTACAATGGTCAACCACCGGGGGAGTTGCCAAGCTACCGTCACATTCAAGTCCCCTTCACAGTCACCAAACAGAAGCAAGAGAGAGAGATGAGAGGAGAGGGGGAAGAAAGAGGGAGAAGAGGGCACCAGGCGACCAAAACAACCCGCACTTTCCCAAACCCTTCAGTTCCCCTGTGGTTTCCATGACAACGGATGAAGGGCCTTATTTGTCTGGTCTCTCGTTTGTTCAGGCCAGACGCTCAGTACTGCCCCATACACCAGTCCTCGCCTCATGCACTTTGCTGCACATTAAATTCTCTTCTGCCTACCAAGCCACCATTGAGTGTCTGAAGCTGCATAATGGGAAGGTTCAGCCTCTCAGACTGCTTACATTTCTCATCAGACAAGGTTTTAAAACCTTATCTGCATTTGAGATAAAGTGAGGTGGGGTTGAAGTGACTCCTGAAGTAGGTTAAGGTGTGTGCGTGTGCATGTGCACGTGTGCGTGTACTGATAGTGTTAAGGCCCTCTGTTTGTCATGTTCACTCCAGGCTCAGCAGGCTCAGGAAACATACATCCTCTGATCAGAGCCCTATCTACACGTTGCCATGGCTGCAGCCTAGCAGCCAGCTCCAGAATGTTGGAGAATGCAAACATAACCAGTTCTGGGAGTCCAGTGCTCTGTAAGCCTGGGGATAGAACCCTGCAGAGAACCCTGGGCCCAGTTCCCAGAGGGGGCAGAGGTTCTGGACCTCTCTGTCTCTGCAGAACACAGAACCAGCCTAGTCCGCTCTGTCACTGTCCTGTCATTGTCACGGCTGGGGGTGGAACTGGAACAGAGTCCGAACAGCAGGGGGAAACTATATGTGAGTGACTGGGGTTGTTTTTCACTTAGGACTAGTACCAGTGGTGGACCACCACAGGACACTTCCTCTGTGAGGGTGTTTGGCTTTGGTTTTAAGGGACATGGGAAACATCAATAAACCTCTGAAGATAACACTAATGTCCCTTACTATCCCAGTTCAAACAGTTCTTTCACTGACTCTATTCACCGGTTCACTGGTTTACATAGTAAGGCCTTGGAAAACCAACATCTATTGAGAGACAATCCAACAAACAGGCCTTTTAAGATTAGACTGTTGTGGATTAAATGGCAAACGTTCTGAACAAGGGACATGTTTTCTTTTTTTTTGTAATCTTGAAATCTCTTCATTCTTTTGCTCTTGGTTCCAGTGGCAAGCAGGCTGGACCCATAAACACTACTTAATGAGTTTCACTACCTCCTGAGTTTGGTGAGCCTATTATGTATGTGAATGTGAGAGAGGGAGAAAGGGAGATGGAGACAGACAGTCATACAGACCGAAAGAGAAAGATTCAGAGAGAGTCTAAAGATAGAGTCAGAGATAGAGAGTCAGAGAGAGAGAGAACAAGAGACAGGGATAAACAGAAAAAGTGAGTGAAAGGGTTTAAAGAACAAAGTTCAAGGATGAGAAGAGAGTGTTCGACACATATGACTTTTCCCAAGCCTCTCCCTCCCCCAATCACACTGCCTCTCCATCTGAAACCTGATCCTATACCGCCTCCTGCTGGCTTTAGTGGAGAATTACATCAATTACGCTATAAAATAACTGCTCTCGTCTGTGCAACACATACTGTAGGCTCCTGGACAAGTGAAAACAAATATAACTCTACTTACCATGGAAAATATATTGCGACAAAGAAACTCCAGATTCATTTGTAGAGGGTCTGCACTCAAAAAATAATTTCTAAGTTCCCTGCAGTCAAAAAGATGACAAATAGTTTAATCTTGTTGCAAACATATAATGCAATGGAGTCATATTTTTTTAACCAAGGAAAAACACATTAAGACCAAGGTCTCATTTGCTAATGTGCTCTGGGAACAATACAAAATAAAACTATACACAATGAAGAGGAGGAGACAGGCTAAATAAGGATTGTTAAGCCTTGAGACAATTGAGACATGGATTGTGTGTGTGTGTCATTCAGAGGGTGAACGGACAAGACAAAATATTTAAGTAAATTTGAACTGGGTACGGTAGTAGGTGCCTGCCACATCGGTTTGAATGTGTCAAGAACTGCAAAAGTGCTGGGTTTTTCATGTTCAACAGTTTCCCATGTGTATCAAGAATGATCCACCATGAAGCCATCTTGACAAAGCTGTCAGAAGCACTGGAGTCAAGATGGGCCAGCATCCCTGTGGAACACTTTCGACACCTTGTAGAGTTCATGCCCCGATGAATTGAGGATGTTCTGAGGGCAAAAGGGGGTGCAACTCAATACTAGGAAGGTGTTCCTAATGTTTTGTCCACTCAGTGTATAGGGTAAGTGTAAGGCATGAAGGTGTGGTAAGGTGCAGATGGTAAGTATGAAGGTGAATAAGGCGTGAAAGGCGGTGGGATTTAGTGAGGAGGGAATTCCCCAACTGGCCTGGCATAGGACTTTACTTTTCCAGGACCCCCTCTTTCGTTCAGGACTCGATCACCTGGGTGGAGGACTACACCGTTCATCTGTCGGTCATAGTACATTTTCCCCCTTGCACTTGACTGCTTGCTGTTCTCAGATGCTATTCTGTATGCTTCCGTCATTCTCTTAGCCCACTTCTCAGGATAGCCTTCGGGTGAGTTTGTCTCCTCTTCAGCTGTCAGGCCAAACAGCATCTCTATTGGCAGGTGTGGTTGGCGACCCTAGAGCATATAGATGGGTGAGTATTCCGTGGACTGATGCCTTGTGCAGTTGTATGCACGCAACACTTGTGGAAGGTGTTGTTTCCCTCTCCTTCTCCTCAAGCATTCTCAGGACTGGGTTCAACATTCTGTTGAATGTCTCAGCTGGGCTTCCCTGAGGGTGGTACAGTGATGTTCTTGAGTGACCCACTCCTGTCAGTTGCTGCAGGGTTTTCAAAAGATTGTTCTCAAATTCTCTACCCTAGTTGTGGTGTAACTTCGAGGGGTATCCAAACCTCTGTATGAAGTAGAGGCCTTCGCGAAATTGACCTGGGGCTTTCCCATCCGGACCAAATATGCATAAATATTTTTTTTAAATATAGGGACTTGTTCCGTACGAACCAGAGGACATCTAGATCCGTTCCATATAGATCTGGTTGGATCTAGACTCGGTCCGATCCGAGTGAGAGAAGCAACAGAAAAGTCAATTTTTAAGCTACTTTACTAACCAGAGCTGATAAAGCGTGAGGAAGAGGAGGTAAAGAGGTGACGCTCTAGCAGGGACCGTGCTGTGTGTAAGCTACTGTGAGTGTGAGCGAGTGACACGAAAAGAGAGGAAGAGACAGCAACCAACCAAGCTGACTCACGCTATAGTGGACTAATAGCCGCCATAGCTAGGTTATTTATCATCCAATATGATTACGTACATAGTACCTGTTTTGACTGCATCAAACCGAGAGAAGTTAGTGAAGCTAGCTAGCTAAGTAGTTAGGCTAATTAAGGCTACACTGTTACAAACAACAACAACAACTCCATTCAGACTATAAAGTAGCAACCTAACTGTTGGCTCTTGGTCATTGTAGCCTATCCTTCTCCTTTAACTTTTTATCCCATCATTTTAATTCCATCTTCCTCCATTGATCAGATATCTCCTAACTTTTGCCCCACATGACTTATGATTTCCCAACAAAAAGCTACACGTGCCACTCTCGTGAAAAGCAGCAGTCGTGTCCCGATCTGTATGGATCCTTCCGGACAAGTCAGTTAAAATTACACATTCCCAAGGTCCATGACAATCATATCAGATCCAACACAGACCGGTGACATTATTTAAAATTCTGGATCCGGATCTGCTCGGTTCCGTATCAGGTCTCAGTTATTCATGTAGATGTGGATCCATGAAGACCTCTAGTATGATGTCGGTGAAGATTCTTTCAGCTGCTGTTCTTCAGGACTTGTTGTTTGCCGGAAAAGCGTGGGCGAACCTTGTGAGGTGGTCTAGAACCACCAGGATGTTTTTGAAACCACCTCTGCTGGGTTCCAGGTGCATGTAGTCAATAGACACCAGCTCCAGGGGGGAACTTGATGTGATACTGCCCATAGCTGCTCTTCCATGTGTGACTGGCTGCTTCTGTTTGATACAGGGACACCTCCGAGTAACATGCTCTTCTATATCCCTCTTCATGAATGGCCAGTAGAACACTTCCCTTGCCAGGCTGAGGACTCTCTCTGTTCCTACATGACTCATGTCATTGTGGAGGTGCTTCAGGAATGTCTGCTTATAATTGACTGGTAGGACAAGCTGCCTTCTTTGGTTGTCCTTCTGGAACAGGATTTCATCGTCGATGCACAGCTTTCCCAACTCAATCAACAATTTCCTGGTATAGCCACTCACTCCTCATCTTGCATCACTGGTCAGGGTTCTGCTTGTCTCTTTCAACCTCATGAGCTCTCCGATGGCTGGGCCCTTTCTAGCTCGTTGTGGTTGATGGTTGACAGGGGTTCGCTGGTGTGGTGTTCTCTTGAGATGCCTTCAGAGATGTCGAGGGCTGCAATCCAAGCCACATATTTTATTTTTGCTACTTGACTCCCTTCCCATGTTGCACGGACCATTTCACCTGGCAGCTCTTCATTGCATTCAGCCACGTACTTGGTGATATCCAGGGGATGAGAGAGGGTGTCTGCGTCAACATTGACTTTGTCTGGTCTGTCGAAGCGGAAGTCAGAGTGTTCTCCAACCCATCTGTGGCCAACTGCGTTCAGCTTGGCTGTGCTCATGACATACAGTTGAAGTCGGAAGTTTTCATACACCTTAGCCAAATACATTTCAACTCAGTTTTTCACCATTTCTGACATTTAATCCTAGTAAAAATTCCCTGTCTTAGGTCAGTTAAGATCACCACTTTATTTTAAGAATGTGAAATGTCAGAATAATAGTAGAGAGAATTATTTCTTTCATCACATTCTCAGTGGGTCACAAGTTTACATACACTCAATTAGTATTTGGTAGCATTGCCTTCAAATTGTTTAACTTGGGTCAAACGTTTCAGGTAGCCTTTCACAAGCTCCCCACAATAAGTTGGGTGAATTTTGGCCCATTCCTCCTGACAGAGCTGGTGTAACTGAGTCAGGTTTGTAGGCCTCCTTGCTCGCACACACTTTTTCAGTTCTGCCCACAAATTTTCTATAGGATTGAGGTCAGGGCTTTGTGATGGCCAATCCAATACCTTGACTTTGTTGTCCTTAAGCCATTTTGCCACAACTTTGGAAGTATGCTTGGGGTCATTGTCCACTTGAAGACCCATTTGTGTCCAAGCTTTAACTTCCTGACTGAAGTCTTGAGATGTTGCTTCAAAATATACACATAATTGTCCTCCCTCATGATGCCATCTATATTGTGAAGTACATCAGTCCCTCCTGCAGCAAAGCACCCCCACAACATGATGCTGCGTCTTCAGTGCTTCACGGTTGGGATGGTTTGAGTTTGAGTTTATTTTATTTTTACAGGGACAGTGCACATTAATCAACGTTTCAGTAAAAGTGACGGTTTTAGACAGCCGGCTAATTTTCAACCGCAGTCCCTGGGCAGGTTATTAAAAACAATTACCATATAGACAATAGCGACATAGGACAAGCAAGACATAGCATACAGACATAGCAACATAGAACAAAAAGCCAAAATTCATAAAAGCAAAAAAGTGTTTCCACACCTCACAAGCTACAGACAACAGACAACATGGAAAGCGGCAATACACAGCTAGGGACCATGTTCACAAATCTGATTGATCTTTAGCCAAGTCTTTAAGCATTTTGTGAAAGTGTGATATGTGGTGCAGTTATGTGTGTCTGATGGCAGTGTATTCCAGACATGGGAAGCTCTCACAGAGAAAACGGATTTACTAAAGGTGCTTTTCCGTAAGGGAACTATACAGTCACCTCTCATGGCAGACCTTATGGATCTGCTGCCATATGTTTGGGTTTTCTGTTTAACAGAGTGGAGGGGGGGAGCCAGGCCATTTAGGCGTCGGTGTATTGCACAAGATTTTCCCAACTAAGGAGCTCATGCTTTCTGAGGATGTAACAGTGATGATGGCTATTGGGCTTCCTATCAAGCACTTTGAGAGCCTGTTTGTAGACAGACTGAATAGGTCTTAATGTTGTACAGCAAGCTTGGGCCCAACTAGTCAAGCAGTATGTTAAGTGGGGGAGTATCATAGATTTGAAGTACAGTTTTGCTACCTCTGTAGTCAAACAATTTTGTATAAATCGGAAATTAGCTAGGTTGAATTTGGTTATTTGAATTACCTTTTTCACATGCTTTTTAAAAGAGAGGTTGGAATCAAGTATGATGCCAAGGTACTTAAAATCTGATACCACCTGGAGCTTCTCCCCTGACACATAGACATCTGGCTCAGTAGCATCTGTTGCCCTCTTTGTGTAGAACATACAAACAGTTTTTTTCACATTGAGATGCAAACACGAGTCACTGAGCCACTTTGTAACCTGGACCATTACAGTAGTGAGTTCTTGTGCAGCTTGTTGTTTGCTCTTCGCATGCATCTGCATACATTTGAACTTCAGACCCATTACAGACAGAAGGCAGATGATTAATGTACAGGCTGACAGGAGGTGCTCCAGTATTGACCCTTGGGGCACACCCACATCATAGCTAAGAGTGGGCGACAGCTCACTCTGACCCACTGAGTTCTGCCTTCAAGGTATGATTTCATCCATCTCAAGGCATCAGGGGAAAAGTTGAACTTGGACAATTTTGTGACGAGAATCTCACAGTATCAAAAGCCTTCCTTAGGACCAGAAACACAGCCCCAACAACGCCCCTTTTGTCCATCTTGGACTTCATATTTTCCAGAAGAAAGCAGTTGGCCGTTTCTGTGGAGTGTTTCACTCTGAAGCCAAACTGCATGGAGTGTAATGTGAAGGGGCTGTTGTTGAGGTGAGCAATCAGTTGTTCTGCTACACACTTTTCAACAACCTTTGACACCACAGGTATTATACTAATGGGCCTGTAGTTACTCACGTCAGCAGGGTCGCCTGATTTAAAGATGGCCGTTATTATTATTTTTACCTTTATTTAACTAGGCAAGTCAGTTAAGAACAAATTCTTATTTTCAATGACGGCCTAGGAACAGTGGGTTAGAACGACAGATTTGTACCTTGTCAGCTTGGGGATTTGAACTTGCAACCTTTCAGTTACTAGTCCAACGCTCTAACCACTAGGCTACCCTGCCGCCCCAGGGCATTATGGCCGACTTCCATACCCTTGGAAACACCCCGAGACCTATAGATGCGTTGGTGACCTTAGTAATGGGGCCAATGTGTGACTCTTTGTAGTTTTTAAGAAAGGTAGAGTCCAGTCCAAACACATCTTTGGCTTTAGAGTTCTTTAGTGAGCTAATCACCTTGTTCACCTTTGAATCAGAAAGCTCCCTTATGATGAAGACAGGTTGAGTGTAACAGTATAACTTTAGACCGTCCCCTCGCCCATACCCGGGCGCAAACCAGGGACTCTCTGCACACATCAACAACAGTCACCCACGAAGCACCGTTACCCATCGCTCCACAAAAGCCGCAGCCCTTGCAGAGCAAGGGGAACTACTACTTCAAGGTCTCAGAGCAAGTGAAGTCACCGATTGAAACGCTATTTAGCGCGCACCACCGCTAACTAAGCTAGCCGTTTCACATCCGTTACATGAGCATAATTTACTAGCACTGAGCCCAAGAAACCAGTGGAGGGGTTCTGTGTCAGTACCCTGACAGAGTCAATAAAGTAGGAATTAAAGGCTATTGCTATTTCGACTGCATCCTGTGTTAGATTGTTATTCACCATGATTTCTAGTCTTTTTGCAGTGTTACTATGGTCTTTCCCTGTTCACCTTTTTAGATTCTCCCAGATCATTCTCCCAGATAGAATTTCCCTTTGCTTCACCAATTGTGTTAATAAAAAAGTTTGCCTTGGCCTGTCTGATTTCTTTCATCACCGTATTTCTCAACATAGTAAATCTATGTCTGTCATGCTCTAATTTGGATCTTAGGGCTATTTTTAGAGCATAATCTCGTTCTTTCATCAGTTTCCAGATTTCTCCATTTAGCCAAGGAAGAGTGTTCTTTTGGCCAGGTTTGGATTTGATTTTCTTTAGGAAACCATTTATTGTAGTCTGGATTGTGGATAGAAAAACCTGACTATCAGCTTCCACGTCTGTATAGGACAAGAGATCATTCCAGTTAATTACCTTAATTGCGTTTTCAAAATAGCTTAAATCAGGTATTCTTAGTTGATCCGGCTTTCTAACAGTAGAGAGGTTAAGCCTGCTCTTAGACAGCTTTCTGGCTATAAGTGTCAGATTATGATCAGATAGCCCAGTAACCATATTGAATGATTTAGTCACTCTCTCTGGTTTATTACTGAACACCAAATCAGTCTGTGTTTTAGAGCAACAAGTCACCCTGGTTGGTCCTTTAACTAGCTGTGTAAGGTCAAAGGTATTAGTGATCCGTTTGAGGGTTTTCCTACAAAACTTGTCTTCATAATTAATGTTAAAATCTCCCATTAAGATTACCTCTTTCCCAAAGTCACATTCCCTAAGCATGTTATTAAACTGATCATAAAACACACTTTTGGTGGAAGGTGGCCTATACATTCCAATAAGGGTAAAAGACATTTGGGGAGACAGTGTAACGTTCAGGCCAATACATTCTAGTTCATTATCACATGACCACTCAATTTGTTTACATCGGATATGTTCTTTAATGTAAATCATCAGACCCTCTCCTCTTCCTTCAATCCTGTCTCTCCTGAAGACATTGTAGCCAGGCACAATCACAGCAGCATATGGAGAGTTTTTATGGAGCCACGTCACTGAGAGGCAGAGGAAGTCAAGGTTGTAGTCTGTAAGTAGATGTTGAATTTGATCACTTTTTGGAATGACACTATGAATGTTCAAGTGCCCCCCTAGTAGTCCCTTGGGCATAGCTCGTGGGTCCCAGATGACTCGAGAGTGATTTACACATTGAAAAAATAACATTTTCTGTGTTTTTTGACAGCTGGGTTTAGGCCGTTTTGTTTCGTTTTGTTTAGGGGCAGTTTGGTAGCGCAATTAACAATCCCTCCTGCCTGCACTGGATGCGGGGAACTAATTAAAACAGCTTGCGTACCAGAAGCAGAGTCAGGGATCGCATATACTGTAGCGACTTGGGTATGTTTGAAGAGTCCAAATCTATCCTGGAGCCGGGTGAGTCGAGAGAAACCATGGGACCATAGCACTCACCCACTTCCACAGCGGCGACGATCAGTGGACGAGGCCATCCACTGCTTTCCACTCCGGTGAGTATCGCTGGCTCGGTGATGTTAGGCCCAGAGTTGAGGCTGGGTCTGTGATGTTAGGCCCAGGGTTGAGGCTGGGTCTGTGATGTTAGGCCCAGGGTTGAGGCTGGCTCTGTGATGTTAGGCCCAGGCCCAGGTTGAGGCTGGCTCGGTGATGTTAGGCCCAGGGTTGAGGCTGGGTCTGTGATGTTAGGCCCAGGGTTGAGGCTGGCTCTGTGATGTTAGGCCCAGGGTTGAGGCTGGCTCTGTGATGTTAGGCCCAGGGTTGAGGCTGGCTCTGTGATGTTAGGCCCAGGGTTGAGGCTGGCTCGGTGATGTTAGGTTTAGATCAAATTACAGCATTCGAATGAGAAGCGGCACCTGCCGCACCACCCTGTCTTCCGTCCGCCATCTTGGTCTTATGCTTTGCCACACTGGCTGTGTTTACACAGGCAGCCCAACTGACAATCATGGCAGAGTACTGAGATAAAACATATAATTGCGCTTTTTTCCACTCATGATGGGCAAATTACAGCATTCGAATGAGAAGCGGCACCTGCCGCACCACCCTGTCTTCCGTCCGCCATCTTGGTCTTATGCTTTGCCACACTGGCTGTGTTTACACAGGCAGCCCAATTCAGACCTTTTTTCCACTCATTGGCTTCGGTACACTGGCAATTGTGTTCGGCATTGGGAGCTGGAGAAGCTGAGACTCTTTGTGCTTATGGTGATGGGCCTGCCCTGTCTGCGGGTGTTCTTTGGCTTGCTAGCCTCCCTCTTTTTCCTCCAAACATAACGATGGTCATTATGGTCAAACAGTTCTATTTTTGTTTCATCAGACCAGAGGACATTTCTACAAAAAGTACGATCTTTGTCCCCATGTGCAGCTGCAAACTCTAGTCTGGCATTTTTTATGGCGGTTTTGGAGCAGTGGTTTCTTCCTTGCTGAGCGGCCTTTCAGGTTATGTCGATATAGGACTCATTTTACTGTGGATATAGTTACTTTTGTACCTGTTTCTTCCAGCATCTTCACAAGGTCCTTTGCTTTTGTTCTGGGATTGATTTGCACCTTTCGCCCTAAAGTACTTTCATCTCAGGGAGACCGAACGCGTCTCCTTCCTGAGCGGTATGACGGTTGCGTGGTCTCATGGTGTTTATACTTGCATACTATTGTTTGTACAGATGAACATGGTACCTTCAGGCATTTGGAAATTGCTCTCAAGGCTCAAGACTTGTGGAGGTTTACAATTTTCTTTCTGAGGTCTTGGCTGATTTCTTTAGATTTTCTCATGATGTCAAGCAAAAAGGCATTGAGTTTGTAGGTAGGCCTTGAAATATATCCACAGGTACACCTCCAATTGACTCAAATGATGTCAATTAGCCTATCAGAAGCTTCTAAAGCCATGACATCATTTTCTGGAATTTTCCGAGCTGTTTAAATGCACAGTCAACTTAGTGTATGTAAACTTCTGACCCACTGGAATTGTGATACAGTCATAAGTGAAATAATCTGTCTGTAAACAATTGTTGGAAAAATTACTTGTGTCATGCACACAGTAGATGTCCTAACCGACTTGACAAAACTATAGTTTGTTAACAAGAAATTTGTTGAGTGGTTGAAAACAAGTTTTAATGACTCCAACCTAAGTGTATGTAAACTTCTGACTTCAACTGCATGTCAGGATGTTGTTGTCCGTGTAGATGGTGAAATGTGGAGCATAGAAGATGTAGTCTTTGGACTTCTCACACACAGCCCACTTCAATGCAAGGAACTCAAGTTTGCCAGAGTGAAGGTGGTAGTTCTTCTCCTCAGGCGTGAGAGTTCTTGAAACATACCCGACAACTCTGAGCTTCCCATTCTGTCGTTGGTGAAGAACAGCTCTAAGATCATGTTCTGAAGCGTCAGTGTGGAGTGGGAAGGTTTAGACGAAGTCGGAATAGGCTAGTAGAGGTGGATTCAATAGTCTGTGGATGAGCCTCTCAAGGATAGTCTGGTGTTCCTCCATCCATCTCACTGGAGTTCTGGATGGCAACGGGGAACCTTTCACCTTCTCCTTGCTTAGCTCACCCCGTGGTGTTGTAGTGTTCTCAAAACCTCCCTCAACATGTTCTTCAATGGACTTGGGGTAGCAGAGAACATCATTCGGACAAAGGATACAGCACGCGTCTTGCAGTCCAGCATCTCCTCCATGCTCATTTGCAATGCTACAGGAGTGTTTATCAGCCCAAAGGGGATCCTCACACACAATCTCTACGGTGTGATGAAGGCAGTGAGATGGCGGGAGCCTTCAGCCATGAAGCCTTGGCGGTAGGCCTTTCCTGGGTTCAGATACAGTAACCTCCAGAAAGCCAAAAGTTGGGTTTACAGAGTGGGACATGTTTTATTTCATTCTTCATCGCAAGATAACAATATCAAATCAAATCAAATTTTATTTGTCACATACACATGGTTAGCAGATAATGCGAGTGTAGCGAAATGCTTCTGCTTCTAGTTCCGACAATGCAGTAATAACCACAATTCCACAACTACTACCTTATACACACAAGTGTAAGGGGATAAAGAATATGTACATAAAGATATATGAATGAGTGATGGTACAGAACAGCATAGGCAAGATGCAGTGGATGGTATTGAGTACAGTATATACATATGAGATGGGTAATGTAGGGTATGTAAACAAAGTGACATAGTTTAAAGTGGCAAGTGATACATCTATTACATAAAGATGCAGTAGATGATATTGATAGGTGAGAATTGTCTGTTAATTGAATGATTAGAATATTCCGCCCTGAAACATATAATTGTATGGAATTGATTAGAATGTATAAAATCATAATCAATAAATGTGTAGTCCTAGTCAGAATTAGGGTAAAGACAATATGTCTTTATGGTATTATAAACACAGACTGTCTGAGCTTGGTGCCGACCTGACTAGAGATTGGGAGAGAACAGGGAGTACCTGTCAAGAACAAGGTCACAAAGCTCTGGCGGCTGGGTAGCAGGACATGTGTGTGCGTCTGTGTGTGTGTGTGCGTATGGCTGTGTGAATGTGTGGGCGTGAGAAGTCAGTATAAAATGAATTGTTTTGTATTCTTGACTTTAGAACGTTCTCTGAATAAACTGTATTAACCTTTTGTATAAGCTGAGTTTTTGACTAATTATTATCATACCCATGGTCTTACAAACCTCGGGGATTGGTCAGAGCTATTGATTGATACCCTACATTATTCATCTCATACATGTATGTATACGTATATACTGTACTCTATATCATCTACTGTATCCTTATGTAATACATGTATCACTAGCCACTTTAACTATGCCACTTTGTTTACATACTCATCTCATTTGTATATACTGTACTCGATACCATCTTCTGTATCTTGCCTATGCCGCTCTGTACCATCACTCGTTCATATCTTTATGTACATAGTCTTTATCACCCTACACTTGTGTGTATAAGACAGTAGTTTTGGAATTGTTAGTTAGATTACTTGTTGGTTATTACTGCATTGTCGGAACTAGAAGCACAAGCATTTTGCTACACTCACATTAACATCTGCTAACCATGCGTATGTGACAAATAAAATTGGATTTGATTTGATTTGATTGTTATTATCATTGGGATTGGAATTCTCTTATCAAATATTATATTATATTAAGTGCCATTGTGTAAAGTGCTAGTGATACATTTTTACATCAATTTCCATCAATTTCCATTATTAAAGTGGCTGGAGTTGAGTCAGTATGTTGGCAGCAGCCACTCAATGTTAGAGGTGGCTGTTTAACAGTCTGATGGCCTTGAGATAGAAGCTGTTTTTCGCTCGGTCCCTGCTTTGATGCACCTGTACTGATCTCGCCTTCTGGATGATAGCGGGGTGAACAGGCAGTGGCTCGGGTGGTTGTTGTCCTTGATGATCTTTATGGCCTTCCTGTGACATCGGGTGCTGTAGGTGTCCTGGAGGGCAGGTAGTTTGCCCCCGGTGATGCGTTGTGCAGACCTCACTACCCTCTGGAGAGCCTTACGGTTGTGGGCGGAGCAGTTGCCGTACCAGGCGGTGATAAAGCCCGACAGGATGCTCTCGATCTCCAAAAGCTTTCAATTAGGATTTTAGCTGCAGATTTGAATACAACATTCTAGGTATTGGGAGGCACAGTAACTGTACACTAGTGGAAGGGTATTAATTATGGCCAACTTGTTTGAACACTAGAAGTTTGTGAGTGCTTTTGGTGACAAGCCGAATTTCTTCAGCCTCCTGAGGTTGAAGAGGCGCTGCTGCGCCTTCTTCACAACGCTGTCTGTGTGGGTGGACCAATTCAGTTTGTCTGTGATGTGTACGCCGAGGAACTTAAAACAACTACCCTCTCCACTACTGTCCCGCCAATGTGGATAGGGGGGTGCTCCCTCTGCTGTTTCCTGAAGTCCACAATCATCTCCTTTGTTTTGTTGACATTGAGTGTGGGGTTATTTTCCTGACACCACACTCCGAGGGCCCTCCCCTCCGCCCTGTAGGCCGTCTCGTCGTTGTTGGTAATCAAGCCTACCACTGTAGTGTTGTCCGCAAACTTGATGATTGAGTTGGAGGCATGCATGGCCACGCAGTCGTGGGTGAACAGGGAGTACAGGAGAGGGCTCAGAACGCACCCTTGTGGGCCCCAGTGTTGAGGATCAGCGGGGTGGAGATGTTGTTACCTACCCTCACCACATGGGGGCGGCCCGTCAGGAAGTCCAGTACCCAGTTGCACAGGGCGTGGTTGACACCCAGGGTCTCGAGCTTGATGACGAGTTTGGAGGGCACTATGGTGTTAAATGCTGAGCTGTAGTCAATGAACAGCATTCTCACATAGGTATTCCTCTTGTCCTTTCAGTTTCGCACGAATGCTGCCATAAATCCACGGTTTCTGGTTTGGGAATGTTTTAATCGTTGCTGTGGGTATAACATCGTCAATGCACTTTCTAATGAACTCGCTCCCCGTATTCGTCAATGTTGTTGTTGGACGCAATGCGGAACATATCCCAAATAGCAACATATACGGAGTAGCAGACAAAGACAGACAGACAGACAGACAGACAGACAGACAGACAGACAGACAGACAGACAGACAGACAGACAGACAGACAGACAGACAGACAGACAGACAGACAGACAGACAGACAGACAGACAGACAGACAGACAGACATTTAGGTAAAGTCACTTGTGTCCTCAGAGAAACCTAGACTTTGTGTTTTGTCCGACCATGCTGACCACATCAACAATTTTCAAAGAACAGTTCAGTGATGTCGTCAAATTGTGGAATATACAGTGCATTCGGGAAAGGATTCAGACCCCTTGACATTTTCTACATTTTGTTACGTTAAAGCCTTATTCTACAATTGATTAAATAATTTCCCCCCTCATCAATCTACACACAATACCCTATAAGGACAAAGCAAAAACAAAGCAAAGCAAATGTATTACAAATAAAAAATGGAAATATCACATTTACATAAGTATTCAGACCCTTTACTTTGTTGAAGCACCTTTGGCAGCAATTACAGCCTTGGGTCTTCTTGGGTATGACACTACAATATTGGCCCAATATTGGAGTTTCTCCTATTCTTCTCTGCAGATCCTCTCAAGCTCAGTCAGGTTGGATGGGGAGTTTCGCGGCACAGCTATTTTCAGGACTCTCCAGAGATGTTTGATCGGGTTCAAGTCCGGGCTCTGGCTGGGCCACTCAAGGACATTCAGAGACTTATCCCGAAGCAACTCCTGCGTTGTCTTGGCTGTGTGCTTAGGGTCATATTCCTGTTGGAAGGTGAACCTTCGCCCCAGTCTGAGGTCATGAGCGCTCTGGAGCAGGTTTTCATCAAGGATCTCTGTACTTTGCTCCGTTCATCTTTCCCTCGATCTTGACTAGTCTCCCAGTCACTGCCGATGAAAAACATCCCCATAGGATGATGATGCCGCCAGCTTGCTTCACTGTAGGGATGGTGCCAGGTTTCCTCCAGATGTGACACTTAGCATTGGGGTGGCAGGGCAGCCTAGTGGTTAGAGCGTTGGACTAGTAACCAGAAGGTTGCAAGTTCAAACCCCCGAGCTGACAAGGTACAAATCTGTCGGTCTGCCCCTGAACAGGCGGTTAACCCACTGTTCCTAGGCCGTCATTGAAAATAAGAATTTATTCTTAACTGACTTGCCTAGTTAAATTTAAAAAAAAATTCAGGCCAAAGAGTTCAATCTTGTTTTCATCAGACCAGAGAATCCTGTTTCTCATGGTCTGAGAGTCCTTTAGGTGCCTTTTGGCAAACTCAAAGTGGGATGTCATGTGCCTTTTACTGAGGAGTGGCTTCCGTCTGGCCACTCTACCATAAAGGCCTGATTGGTGGAGTGCTGCAGAGATGGTGGTCCATCTGGAAGGTTCACCCATCTCCACAGAGGAACTCTGGAGCTCTGTCAGAGTGACAATCAGGTTCCTGATAACCTCCCTGACCCAGGCCCTTCTCCCCTTATTGCTCAGTTTGACCTAGCTTACATTTAAGAATGATGAAGGCCACTGTGTTCTTGGGGACCTTCAATGCTGTATGATTTTTGGGTACCCTTCCCCAGATCTGTGCATCGACACAATCCTGTCTCGGAGCTCTACGGACAATTCCTTTGACCTCATGGCTTGGTCACTATCTCCTCTTTATGCTGGGAGCATGGAGTAAAGATTGGTTTACCGTGGTTCACAAGATTTATTGTAGTTTACTGATGTTGCAGAGACATTCATGAACCATGATGTAAATATTTTTATAAACTCAGCAAAAAAAGAAACGTACCTTTTTCAGGACCCTGTCTTTCAAAGATCATTCGTAAAAATCCCAAAAACTTCACAGATCCTTATTGTAAGACACTAACAACTTACAGACGGTAGGCAATTAAGGTCACAGTTATGAAAACCTAGGACACTAAAGAGGCCTTTCTACTGACTCTGAAAAACATCAAAAGAAAGATGCCCAGGGTCCCTGCTCATCTGTGTGAACGTGCCTTAGGCATGCTGCAAGGAGGCGTAAGGACTGCAGATGTGGCCAGGGCAATAAATTGCACTGTCCATACTGTGAGATGCCTAAGTCAGCGCTACAGGGAGACAGAGCGGACAGCTGATCGTCCTCGCAGTGGCACGTGTTACAACACATGCACAGGATCGGTACATCTGAACATCACACCTGCGGGACAGGTACAGCATGGCAACAACAACTGATTGAGTTATGCCAGGAATGCACAATCCCTCCATCAGTGCTCAGACTGTCCGCAATAGGCTGAGAGAGGCTGGACTGAGGGCTTGTAGGCCTGTTGTAAGTCAGGTCCTCCCCAGACATCACCGGCAACAATGTCGCCTCTGGGCACAAACCTACTGCCGTTGGACCAGACAGGACTGGCAAAAAGTACTCTTCACTGACGAGTCGCGGTTTTGTCTCACCGTGGGTGATGTTGGATTCGCGTTTATTGTCGAAGGAATGAGTGTTACGCTTAGGCCTGTACTCTGGAGCGGGATCGATTTGGAGGTGGAGGGTCCATCATGGTCTGGGGCGGTGTGTCACCGCATCATCGGACTGAGCTTGTTGTCATTGCAGGCAATCTCAATGCTGTGCATTACAGGGAAGACATCCTCCTCCCTCATGTGGTACCCTTCCTGCAGGCTCATCCTCCAGCATGACAATGCCACCAGCCATACTGCTCGTTTGGGGCTTGATTTCCTGCTAGACAGGAATGTCAGTGTTCTGCCATGGCCAGCGAAGAGCCCAGATCTCAATCCCATTGAGCACGTCTGGGACCTGTTGGATCGGAGTGTGAGGGCTAGGGCCATTCCCCTCAGAAATGTCAGGGAACTTGCAGGTGCCTTGGTGGAAAAGTGGGGTAACATCTCACAGCAAGAACTGGCAAATCTGGTGCAGTCCATAAGGAGGAGATGCACTGCAGTACCTAATGCTGGTGGCCACACCAGATACTGACTGTTACTTTTGATTTTGACCCCCCCCCCCTTTGTTCAGGGACACATTATTCAATTTCTGTTAGTCACATGTCTGTGGAACTTGTTCAGTTTATGTCTCAGTTGTTGAATCTTGTTATGTTCATACAAATATTTGCACGTTAAGTTTGCTAACAATCAACACAGTTGATAGTGAGAAGACATTTCTTTTTTTGCTGAGTTTATGTAACAATATGAGATGATATATTCAATGTGTTAATGTAGCCTTATTGGTCTTTTATTTGGGAATTGGTCAGTTTGGATTCATTTATATTATGTATATTATGTATTAAGAAAGAGAGAGGAATGCTTCTCAATGGCAGCAGTATTTCAGATGTACTAAAGATAACCCATCCACTCATCAAAAATCACAAGTTCACTCACATAAGACAGACACAGACAACCCATCATCTTTCCTACTAAAAATGACATACACTTTATCACAATGCCTTTGTAATAATGTCATAATGATGACATAACAGCTATCACAACATATTGATGTGGTTTCAGGGAGCTGCTGTAAGAAAAGTGGTTGTATGTTTGCATTAAAAGAATGATCATATTCATCAGGCCTGATATTCAGGAGAGTTGTTTTGGTTTAACCTGTTAGTGATCCCTTCGCGCGCCAATCCCTTTAGCAGGATCGATTTGACAACATCCAGTGAAATTGCAGAGCGCCAAATTCAAACTGCAGAAATATCAATATTCAAGATGACCGAAAATGTAAGTGTAATACATCAAAGTAAAGCTTCACTTCTTGTTAATCCAGCCGCAGTGTCAGATTTCAAAAAGGCTTTACGGCGAAAGCAGCCCATGCGATTATCTGAGGACAGCGCCCCGCATACAAACACATGAAAATCAGGTGGCGACACAAAACGATATAATAAATGCCTTACCTTTGAAGATCTTCTTCTGTTGGCACTCCAAAATGTCCCAGAAACATCACAAATGGTCCTTTTGTTCGATAATGTCCTTCTTTATATCCCCAAAATGTCATTTGTTTTGGCGCGTTTGATTCAGAAATACACCGGTTCCAACTCGCCCAACATGACTACAAAGTATCTAATAAGTAACTTGTAAACTTGGTCCAAACATTTCAAACAACGTTACTAATCCAACCTAAGGTATCCTAAAACGTAAATAATTGATCAAATTTAAGACGGGATAAACTGTTTCCAATATAAAAATAACGTGAAACGCGTTCCAGTTCACACGCACCAAACAGTACAATCCATCTGGAGTGACACTTACAAAGAACAGCCATACTTCTTCATTTCTCAAAAGAAAAACATCGAACAATTTCTAAAGACTGTTGACATCTAGTGGAAGCCATAGGAACTGCAACCAGATTCCTATTAAATAGGGCTTTCAATATAAATCTCATGGGAAATATTTTTCTTCCGCCTGGATGGTTTGTCCTCGGGGTCTGCCAAATCAGTTCTGTTATACTCACAGACATTATTTTAACGGTTTTAGAAACTTTAGAGTGTTTTCTATCCAAATCTACCAATTATATGCATATCCTAGCCTCTGGGCCTGAGTAACAGGCAGTTTACTTTGGGCACGCTTTTCATCCGGACGTGAAAATACTGCTCCCTATCCCTATGAAAGTGGCTATTTACAAGATCCCATCTGAAACTTAAAAACACTTAATACATAGAGTTCTGTTTATTAGTACAGATCCCAATTCACGAGAAATATGCATATTCTCCCCAAAAGCAGTCAGGTGTATTATAAACATTAAACTTAATTGTATTATTTTTTTAAATACAGAATGGGCTAACTAAAGGCAGAGTTAATTCCAGTAGACAGTAATGATAGGGTTGGGGTCAATTCCATTTGAATTCCAGACAATTTAGGAAATACACTGAAATTCATATTCCAATTCTCCACAATGCTTTTCAATTAGTACAATTTGGAATTGGATGTTGGTTAACTTCCTGAATTGAAAAGGAATTGACCCCAAACCTGAATAAAACCCAACACAACCAGGGCCCTGTTTCACAAAATCATCTTACGGCAAATTTCATCGTTAGAACATTCATAGGAGCATCGTTAAATCTCTAAGATGTTTCCCAAAAGCATCATTATTAACGTTGTAGTTGGTTGTTGAAACGCTCGTAATCTAACGCCTGCCTCAGATGAGCTAAGTGCCCTCCCACGTCACTTTATATACAGAAGATCTATGCTAAACATAGAATCAGATGGTTGATCCGTTTCTCTGACTGCCGATAACTTCAGAACAACGGTAACTAAAAATACAAAGTTGCCAATGGCTTTTCAATTGCTAGAAACAAGCGACATATAAAATTGCAATAAATTCATTAGGCTCTAATCTATGAATTTCACATTACTGTTAATACAGATATGAATCTGTTAGTCACAGATACCTTAACAAAGTGTAGGGGCATGGATCAGATAACCACTCAGTACCTGGTGTGACCACCATTTGCCTCATACAATGCCATTTGATTGTGGCCTGTGGAATGTTGTCCCACTCCTTTCAATGACTGTGTGAAGTTACTGGATATTGGCGGGAATTGGAACACAATGTCGTACACGTGATCCAGAGCATCCCAAAATTGGTCAATGGGTGACATGTCTGGTGAGTATGCAGGCCAAGGAAGAACTGGGACATTTTCAGCTTCCAGGAATTGTGTACAGATCATTGCGACATGGAGCTGTGCATTATCATGCTGAAACATAAGGTGATGGCGGCGGATGAACGGCACAACAATGGGCCTCAGGATCTTGTCACGGTATCTCTGTGCATTAAAATGGCCATCGATAAAATGCAATTGTGTTCGTTGTCTGTAGATTATGCCTGTCCATACCATAACCTCTCCATGGGGCATTCTGTTCACAACATTGACATCAGCAAACCGGGCGAGCGGTTTGCTGATGTTTGCTGTCTGCCATCTGCTCAGTACGCTTGAAACCGGGATTCATTTGTGAAGAGCACCCTTCTCCAGCGTGCCAGTGGCCATCGAAGGGGATGCTGAACTGCAGTCAGGCCAAGACCCTGGTGAGGACAACAAGCACCCAAAAAGTCCTGGATGGGGTTACACGTGGTTTACTGTTGTGAGGCCAGTTGGACGTACTGCAAAATTCTCTAAAACGACGTTGGAGGTAGCTTATGGTAGAGAAATTAACAATACATTTTCTGTCAACAGCTCTGGTGGACATTCCTGCAGTCACCATGCCAATTGCACACTCCCTCTAAACTTAAGACATCTGTGGCATTGTGTTGTGTGACAAAACTGCCCATTTTAGTGTCCTTTTATTGTCCCCAGTACAAGGTGCACCTGTGTAATGATCATGCTGTTTAATCAGCGTCTTGATATGCCACATCTGTAAGGTGGATGGATTATCTCGGCAAAGGAGATATGCTCACCAACAGGGATGTAAACAAATTTGTACACAGAACCTGAGAGAAATCAGATTTTTGTGCATACTGTATGGAACATTTCTGGGATCTTTTATTTTAGCTCATGAAACATATAACCAACACTTTACATGGTGCATTTATATTATATTTTTTTATATATTATATTTTTGTTCAGTATATTTCATATGTAAACTTATGTACGTAATTCATTTGTATTGAGTAGCCTAAGCATTAGCCTCATCAATGTTTGCAGCCGTAGGTGGTAATATCTCTCTTGGAGCTGATTCGTCGTCAGTATTGTGAAATAATTCCAATGTCAAGGTAATATTTGAATGGAGGAAGCTGATCCGAGAGCAGTGCTATCTTCTTTTGATCCTATGTGTATCGACACATGCTCCAACCATGGACTTAGCAACCATTCTCTCAGCGAAGTGTTTAGCCGTTGTAAGAAAGATGCATCATTAAAACACTTGTATGCCTAAATTCCATCACTATTAGGAAACTGGGCCCAGGCCTGTTCAGTATTAGGCAAGAAACTCCTGTTTTTAGGCAGAGGAATAAGACAAAGCTGGTCCTTCACTGTCAACCAATAACACATCACTGTCTGTTACTGTAGCGGCAGGGTAGCATGGCAGATGCATTGAGGAACAAATTACACCTTTCACTTTATTTTAGAGACAAGACCGTTTTTTACTTTGAGGGCTTCAAGCCAATTCACTCATTGTACATTGTCAGGTACAAACATTCAACTTAAAATAACAAATAGCAACCTTAAACTGGCAATAAGTCAATGGAGTGGTGTTTTAATTAATGATGGGACTAGGACGTTGTATCTCAATATTCTGAAGGGGCTTCGTCTACTCATCTCCTTTCCTTCATCTGCACTGATATGAAAAGGCAGCATGTGTGAAAGCGATATGGTGGATGGATGCTTTTTTTTCACCAGTCTAGTTCTGTCATGTCTGTGCGGATGAAGGGAAGGAGGAAAGGATTCAAAGAAGAGGAAGCCACGGTAGACTACTGGGAAGCACCCTACAACTGCATGACACTACATTAAAGGCTGAGCTGAAAACTCAAAATCCAACAGGGAGAAACTGTAGAGCCAACGGCTTGATTCATATTTAGAGTGAATTATCAGACAAAACCTGCTGAAAACAACAAAAAACAAGTTGGTTATTGTGTGCTTTACATCATTTCTGTGCTCCATGAGGTATGTTTAGAACATGATTTTAGTATTGAATCTTTTTTCATGGTTTCATGTTCAAAACATAAAAACAAAAGAAAACCTAACACTAAAATAGTTAATAAATATGTCCTTATGAATATTAAACATTGTTATATGAGATGGCACATAGCATTCATTAACATTCATGGACATGTGTTTGTTAGTAACATACATGTCAGACAGAAAAGCTTGTGAATGTCAATGCATGCTAATGTCAGGTGACATAAAAATAACCAATTAGCTGCAGTTGCCATCTTCAAATGTTGTTAAATAACATTAGGAATAGCTAGCTAAATTATCAGAGAAACTCTTTCAAGGTTGCAATTGTTACACTTTACTTGACCCCTCCATCAAACCTCTCCAAATCCATCAGTTGCCATAAGCAAACATGACTGTTTGACAGGGTCATGTAGGCCTCTAAAGGAAGGTTCAAGTAAACAATTGCAATTATAGTTTCAACTGATATTGATGATAAGAATATGTACAACTCAAATCAGGGTCTAAAACTACCCCAAATAACACGATATCAATCGTATATTACATTGTTTCAATTCCAAACGCAAAACTGTGATATGAGAAAATATGTTCAAATAGAGCAGCATCAAGGTGAATAATATGTTTGTTTGGATAAGATGACCATCAAATTGTTTTACTTATTGTCAAGGATATCGAACATGTATAAAACATTATTGAGTTCTGTTGCATCAGTATGGAACAATTCTCTTTGATGTCTTGTAAACTTGTGAGCTGACCTCTGCATTAAATGTATACATCCTTCCTATTGAAGAGGAATACATTTCCTTTCAGTTAGGTAACATGCAAAAGAAATTAGAAATAATTGTGTTCGATAAAATATCAAATCATTGGTCAGAGCTTGTCACCTGATCCAGTAAAGACAAAATGGCCACCATGTTGCTCTGGGAACAGCTGTGAAGATGCAGGTTAGTAGGCAGAATGAGTGAGTGAGTGTGTGTGTGAGTAGTTTGCACTTTGAACAACACATGATTCATTTAAGCAAGAGAAAATAGATTACCTCCTTGACCAGAACCTCATCAAAATCAGATCCACACTGTACAAGTATAGTACATATATTTTTTTTTTTAAAGAAACAAATCTATAACAGTCAATGAAAACAAGAGTTGCTCGGTGGGTGACTGTCAAGAGTCCACTTTGTTCAGTCTGAAGTACATGGTGTAAAAAATGCATATAGGTAGAAAACAAAACAATTTAAACAGTGCAAATCATAATTTTTCACACACTCTTTACAAGAATGGAATCAGGTAGAGAGAGGAAGAAGGGCTGTTTTTAAAGAGTAAAATATAGGGATCTCAGATGGGTAAGAAGAAAGGAGAGCTGAGGATGAGAGGACAGCCCCTTCTCCTAGTCTCTATCTATTCCATGTTCACAGATTCGAGAAGATTAGATATGTATACATTTGATTTGTATAAGCATTGTGACGCTGAGTCCATATTCTGACATATTTCTCACACCTATCCAATCCTGTCAGATCTGTTAACACCCAAAGGTGTACGAGATAAAGGAAGGGGCTAGAAATGGAACCAGGGTGATAAGAGAAGGGAAGAGAAGAGGAGGCAAGAAGGAGGGGTACGGTTGGTCTTAGGGTAGAGGAAGGGGAGAGGGGTCGTCCAGTGAGTTGAGCCCTCATGTTGTTGTCTTCCTGGTTCTGGAATGCTGGATCAGCCACTGTAGTGTGATGTCTGCCAGAGGATAGAAAGTCAATTTGTTTCAAATACTCCAAAGAAACAAAAAGTCCTTATCAGGTAATTAGGTAGTTTTGAATCAACCATTTGTTTTCTCACCAATGTTGTCTTTTTCCTTGCAGGAGATAGAGTAACAGCAGATCTCTCTGTCCTGGATGGCTGACAGGTTCCTAGGTTAGGCAGAGAGGATAGTGTTGGAGAGAAGAAAACTTCGCACACATAGTAAGCTTCATTTACAAAAGGAAACGTCACAGCTCCCATACTCACATCCTCTCAATCAGCTCCTTCTCATCCAAGGCACCTGGAACATCTCTTTTGTTCCCTAAAACCAGTACCTGAGAGAGTCCAAGGGAAACCACATGAGTGTTGTCTTTGCCAATGCACCTGCCTTTAGGCTTTTCTCCTGCAAACCCATTCCATTTCAACTTTACATTCCACAGGCTTTATAACACACTAACTAGAGCTGATCATTACTGTTGAAAGCCAATATCTGCTAGAGTGGAGAAATAAAAGGCATTTTGTGAGAATTGTTGTGAGTGGGGGAGTAGCTAGCTAGCCAGACAAACTGTTATTCATCTTCTCCCTCTCATTTAAAAATGGTTGACAGCCATACTCCACTGCTTTAAATAAACATGTCTTCACACTGGTCAGCTGTAGCATCTGTAGTTAGGGTGACAGTGTGTTAATGCTACTCCTGCCACCCATTCCCTGTCTTTTAGGCCCCTATCATCATCTCAATGAGAGCAATGATGTGTTAAGAGATGTAAGGAGGAAACCTTCTCTCCCCTAACGTTACTCTGAGGATCATCCTGTATGGATCTCACTGCACTGCCCAGGCCTGCTAATGGTCTCCCCCCCAGTCAATACACGTCTGGACCCAGACAGACACACACTCCCCTCCCTCTGTCCGTCAGTCCCTCCCTCTCTCCATCCATCTCTCCTGCAATGCTACAGCACTAGCCTTGGAGATGCTAGTAAAACTAGAAGCATCTGCAATGCTCAAGCACCGCCCACTGTTTCGCTCTCCCTCCATTCCTCTCTCCCCTGTCTCTCTTAAACCTATCTTTCTCTCCCTCCTTACTCCCCCTCGACTTATATCTCACTTACCATCAAACTTTCCCTCCCTTCTCTTTCTGTCTGTCTGTCTCTTCCTCCCTCTCCATCTATCCCTCCCTTTGGTTCGATAAATCAGGCCCAAATCACTCAGACACACATTCATTATTCATGTCTGGGCTACAGAGAGAGGGGGGTGTTGTTAGGTACGTGACAGATGCCACTATGAGTCTGCTCAGGGTGAGCTTCTGATGCCCAATACCTTCATAATACCTTCACTCATATCGACCTCTTCCATACTCACTGGGATCCCCTGTAGCTGGGGTTTGTCTAGGAGGTTGTGTAGTTCGTTCTTCGAGGCCTCAATCTTCTCTGGGTCTGCAGCATCTACCATGTAACTGAGAGAGAGAGCGAGAGGGGCACATGGTGAACAATATGTTTGGAACATCGAATCGCAACAAAATTACAGTATCGGATCACAATACATATAGAATCGTGAGAATTGCAATACATATCTTATCGGCACCTAAGTATCGTGATAATATTGTGTCTTGAGGTCCCTGGCAATTCCCAGCCCTAGTGTGTGTACTTACACAATGACACTGACACCTCGGCAGTATCTTTCCCACATGCTCCGGAATCGAGGCTGACCCCCAATATCCCACAGCTGGAGAACAACAGAACACACACAAACACCACTTCAGTCTCAAAAAGGTAGTCGTACAAACACAAACTATCAGTAATACTATCAGCATTAGTACCAAGGGTAAGTGCAGCTCATTATCAAGTCTGATGCTCTGACCTTAATGGTGACGTTGCCCTTGGTGATCTTCCTCATGTTGAAGCCCACTGTAGGAATCATGTCCTCACTGAACTGTCCTGACTAGAGGGAGGGAGGGAAGGAAGGGGGGGGTAGATAGACTGTTCAGCAGAGTAACAAACACATTAATCATAACAATGAGTCACTAATTATGTGGAAGTCTGACACATGACCACAAGTCACCTGATCCCGACAACCAGCAGCACCTTCACGACACTCACCAGACTACAGCATAAGATACATGCAGAGAGGTGTGTAAAGACACATAAATAGGGTTCCTGTACTGTACACACTCAGGCCTTAATATATGTACATGTGTGGATATGTGTGGATATGTACATTGTGTGTCACTCTGAAAGCAAGGTGGTAGCACATTTCATGAAGCAGGATCAATGAGTTATCTAGCTACCTTTGATATATACACTGTAATAGTCCTAACTTTCTAGACTATAATAAAGAGAAGCTAACATTGTCAAATGAGGTAGTAATACCAATAACATATTCAAGAGGTTTTTCTTTAAACAGAAGAGAGTTGTTTCAGAGTAAGCTGACAAAAACTCACTGAAATAGCCTACAGGTTCCACGCTTAAACAATGTGTCAAATTCCTGGTTGATGTCTCATGCTAGGTGTCACTGTGTCTGCCTAGATCACAGTGTTGTTGGGGCATTCAAAGGTTGACTTTTGGTGCAGGGTGAAGTTGTCCCTAGACACTGGTCTTGGGTCAGTTTAGCATTTTCCCCAATCCCTACTAATGGTTAAGGTTAGAATTGGGGGAGCAGAAGCTGAACCTAGATCTGTACCTAGGGGAAACTTCTCCCTGGAGCTGACATTTCTGACTAGTCATTAATCTGCAGAGCGCTGACACTAGAGGTCAGTCTAGACAGCAGTACTAACAGTAACCTTTTAGGAAAACAATGTATTTAGTTTATCTGATGAGGAAAATATGGAAATGTTCAAATATATGCAGTGGTAATGTCCGTTTAATCTCCAATTATAAATTAGTTTACAATATAAACCTTCCTGTAAGACTCCATTTGAGGCACTTGTAGGTTAACTCAAGAAGAAAGCCTTCGTCTTGTACTGTCAAAATCCTGCTACTCTACTGTCTGTGATGAACAATCTTTTCAAGTTGAGAGCATCACGTGCAGCCATTCCCTCTGCTTCCTATTAAATTAACAACTCAAAAACGCCTCCGTTGCTGTTGTCCTTGGGCTAAAATTACAAAACAGGTTATTCCACACCATCACCTGATGCACTTCATTTTCTAAGTCAGTTCTCTTGAGGCAAGGTTAAAGTAGTATACTAAGCACAAGTAGAACACTGCTACCCTATACAGCACAAGGTCATATCTCTACTTGACATAAATGACACTTTCTCAATATAGGGCCTGCTCCTAGCTCAATTTCCTTCCTCCCGAGCCGATGTGTTGCCCTGATCACGTTGTCCTGATCGTATATATTTATATATTTCTTAATTCCATTATTTTACTTTTAGATGTGTGTATTGTTGTGAACTGTTAGATACTACTGCACTGTTGGAGCTAGGAACACAAGCATTTCACTACATCCGCAATAACATCTGCTAAATATGTCTATGTGACCAATACAATTGGATTTGATTTGGAGGTGTTTCAGACAAGGCTAAAGCACTGGTGGAGCAATGTAACCAGAAACTATATTTCAGCCAGACATACCGACACTTTAATACCAAAGAACTGTAAAGCCAAGAGGGGGTTCATAAGGTAAATCCATTTCAATTCAATCACTTTTGGACAGCATCCCATTATATTTAAATGTTACCTCATGGAAGGAGAGGTCAGAAAGTTACTTTTGGAACCTGAATGCCAAAACATTCAGGAGAATGGCTCAAAGTTGGCCCCATTGGCAATACCCCACCATACCATGAGACATCCATGTCTTCATTACTGGAAAAGATACATTGAGTTTGATATCATTTAAAAGCTTACAAACAGAGTTGTGAAACTACTTTAGAATGTATTCATTTTTTTGTAAAAAAAATATATATAATAATTCCATTTGACCTTTAACGTCAATTTGCATATGTTGTAGTTTAGACCGTACTTCATCTGAGGTTTGTGTTGTGCCCACCGTTGGTTGAGACACAACCTGCTCTTTAATACAGGGTTGGTGTCACTTCATTCATAGAAATAGAATTCATAGAATGGACCTATCCCCTCAGACCACTGCAATTTAGCTGGTACACCATTGAAATGTAAATGTACATTTTAATTTCTAATTACTACCACAGAAGATGGTGGCCAATCCACCCAACGTCGAATGTCAACTTAAATGATCATCTCTATTCTATTATCTATATTTATATGATTTCAATAGGTTTCCTATGGAGGACTGACAATATAATTTAAAACAGATATTCCCATTCATGTCAACATTCTCTTATGTGTGGACCTCCAATCATCTTTGTGGTACGATTTTAAAATGTTTACATTTCTATTTGATTCCCATTTTAGTACATTTATCAGCCATGACACGTCACCCGCCCTGTATTTAATAGCATGTTGTGTCTTAACTGATCAAATCAAATTTTATTTGTCACATACACATGGTTAGCAGATGTTAATGCGAGTGTAGCGAAATGCTTGTGCTTCTAGTTCCGACAATGCAGTAATAACCAACAAGTAATCTAGCTAACAATTCCAAAACTACTACCTTATAGACACAAGTGTAAAGGGATAAAGAATATGTACATAAAGATATATGAGTGAGTGATGGTACAGAGCGGCATAGGCAAGATACTGTAGATGGTATTGAGTGCAGTATATACATATGAGATGAGTATGTAAACAAAGTGGCATAGTTAAAGTGGCTAGTGATACATGTGGCTAGGGACAACACAAAAACCGAGTATAAACAGAGTATAAGCTACAAAGTCACTTTCTGAGCACTTCTACAATGAGCAAATATGGAAGGTTTTGTTCAAATCAAAAGGGGTGCCGTCAAAAAGTGATTGAATTTAAATTGATTTAGTCCATACACTTGTGTGCATCTGAAGTGTGTGTAGCCTGTTTGTGTATTTCAAATAATAAATACCCTGATGATCAATTGGGATCAACGGACGCAATGTGATAACAATTAGATCTGTTGTGTATTTCCTAATGCTAAAATATTGTGCTAAAAGTTCACATGGAATCAATTAAAACTGTGGTTTTGACCTAAATCCCTATTTTGATGTAAACTTCCATAACAGTCCAAATTGAATGGAACGATTTTTTTTTAAATACAGAAATTACTTAGTTTTTTTTACCATTTCTTCAAAAAGGGCAAACATTCCTGGATATACAGTGGGGCAAAAAAGTATTTAGTCAGCCACCAATTGTGCAAGTTCTCCCACTTAAAAAGATGAGAGGCCTGTAATTGTAATCATAGGTACACTTCAACTATGACAGACAAAATGAGAAAAAAAATCCAGAAAATCACATTGTAGGATTTTTAATGAATTTATTTGCAAATGATGGTGGAAAATAAGTATTTGGACGGTCTGTGAAACCAGACGAATATGGCCCCCAGACAGTAAGTTTGAAAGCCATGAACTAAACAGTGGGCCTGGGGGTGGTGATGGGGCTGGGTAATGGGACGAGGCTGGGTAATGGGATGAGGCTGGGGATGGGCTGGACCTGGGGCTGTGGATGGAGCAGGGGCTGGGTAATGGATGAGGATGGGGATTGGGCTCAAGTGATGCTGGAACAAGTGCAGGGTCTGGGGTTGGGCTGGGAGCAAGGGCAGAGTCTGAGGCATGGTCTGGGAATGTGGCTGGGTGATTGGGCTCAGCTGGAGCAGGTAGATGCAAGAATGGCACCGGAGGAGATGGCTGCCGGTTTACGGGCTCCTAAGGCAATTGTGCTAATGTGTGTGTTTTAGCGTGTTATTTGTAACTTATTTTGTACATAATGTTTCTGCCACCGTCTCTTATGACCAAAAAGAGCTTCTGGATATCAGGACAGCGACTACTCACCTCGTAGTGGACAAAGATTTTTTCTTTAACGAGTCAGATGAGAAGGATTTACTTGAGACACCTGACAAGGCCCAAATCCCTCTCATTCGAAAGAGATATCGGGGACGTAGGTCAGGGTGCCTTGTAAGGATCCAACAGCGAGTGGTAATCTGCCTCTACCATCAGTCCTATGAGCCAACGTACAATCATTGGATAACAAAATAGATGAGCTAAGATCACGTATATCCTACCAACGGGACATTAAGAACTGTAATATCTTATGTTTCACCGAGTCGTGGATAAACGACAACATGCATAACATACAGCTGGCAGGGTTTACGCTGCATCGGAAAGATAGAACAGCAGCCTCCGGTAAGACAAGGGGTGGCGGTCTGTGTAAATTGTAAACAACAGCTGGTGCATAAAATCTTATATTAAGGAAGTATCAAGGATTTTCTCACCTGAGGTAGAGTATCTCATGATAAGCTGTAGACCACACTCTTTACCAAGAATTTTCATCTATATTTTTCATAGCTGTCTATTTACAACCACAAACCAATGCTGGCACTAAGAGCGCACTCAATGAGCTGTATTCCGCCATAAGCAAACAGGAAAACGTCCATCCAGAGGCGCCGCTCCTAGTGGCCAGGGACTTTAATGCAGGGAAACTGAAATCAGTTTTACCTCATTTCTACCAGCATGTTAAATGTGCAACCTGAGGAGAACAAAAACAACTCTAGAACACCTTTACTCCGCACACAGAGACACGTACAAAGCTTTCCCTCGCCCTCCATTTGGCAAATCTGACCATAATTCTATCCTCCTGATTCCTGCTGACAAGCAAAAACTAAAAAAGTAGGAAGCACCAGTGACTCGGTAAATAAAGAAGTGGTCAGATGACGCAGATGCTAAGCTACAGGATTGTTTTGCTAGCACAGACTGGAACATGTTCCGGGATTCTTCCGAAGGCATTAGGGATTACACCACATCAATCACTGGCTTCATCAATAAGTGCATTGATGACGTTGTCCTCATACTGACCGCACGTACATACCCCAACCAGAAGCCATGGATTACAGGCAACATCCACACTGAGCTAAAGGGTAAAGCTGCTGCTTTCAAGGAGCGGGACTCTAACCCGGACACTTATAAGAAATCCCACTATTTTTATGTATTTAACCTTTATTTAAGGTTATGCCCTCCGATGAACCATCAAACAGGAAAAGTGTCAACAAAGGACTAAGATTGAATCGTACTACACCGGCTCCGACGCTCGTTGGATGTGGCAGGGCTTGCAAACTTTTATAGACCACAAAGGGAAGCACAGTCGCGAGCTACCCAGTGACACGAGCCCACCAGACGAGCTAAAATACTTCTATGCTCGCTTCGAGGCAGGCGACACTGAAGCATGCATGAGAGCATCAGCTGTTCCAGATGGCTGTGTGATCACCCTCTCCATAGCTGATGTGAGTAAGACCTTTAAACAGGACAACATTCATAAGGCCGCAGGGCCAAATGAATTACAGCATGTGCTGACCAACTGGCAAGTGTCTTCACTGACATTTTCAACCTGTCCCTGTCTGAGTCTGTAATAACAACATGTTTCAAGCAGACCACCATAGTCCCTGTGGCCAAGAACACTAAGGCAACCTGCCTAAATGACTACCGACCCGTAGCACTAACGTCTGTAGCCATGAAGTGCATAAACTGTAGCCATGTCTCACAACAACACCATTATGCCAGAAACCCTAGACTCACTCCAATTTGCATTCTGCCCCAACAGATCCACAGATGATGCAATCTCTATTGCACTCCACACTGCCCTTTCCCACCTGGACAAAAGGAACACCTATGTGAGAATGCTATTCATTGACTAAAGCTCAGCGTTCAACACCATAGTTCCCTCAAAGCTCATCACTAAGCTAAGGATCCTGGGACTAAACAGCTCCCTGTGTAACTGGATCATCCAATTCCTGACGGGCCACCCCCAGGTGGTAAGGGTAGGTAGGCCTGATCACCGACAATGATAAGACAGCCTAGGAGGTCAGAAACCTGGCCGTGTGGTGCCAGGATAACAACCTCGACCTCAATGTGATAAAGACAAAGGAGATGATTGTGGACAACAGGAAAAGGAGGACCGAGCACACCCTCATTCTCATCGACATGGCTGTTGTGGAGCAGGCTGAGAGCTTCAAGTTCCTTGGTGTGCACATCACCAAACTACCATGGTCCAAACACACCAAGACAGTTGTGAAGAGGGCATGAAAAAGCCTATTCTCCCTCAGGAGACTGATAAGATTTGACATGGGTCCTCAGGTCCTGAAAAGGTTCTACAGCTGCACTAACGAGAGCACCTGACTGGTTGAATCAGTGCCTGGCATGGCAACTGCTCAGCCTCCGACCGCAAGGCACTACAGAGGGCAGGGCATACGGTCTAGTACATCACTGGAGCCAAACTTCCTGCCATCCAGGACCTCTATACCAGGCGGTGTCAGAGGAAGGCTCCAAAGATTGTCAAAAGACTCCAGACACCCTAGTCATAGACTGTTCTATCTGCTACCGTACGGCAAACGATACCGGAGCACCAAGTCTAGGTCCAAAGCCAAGCCATAAGACTCCTGAACAGCTGATCAAATGGCTACCCAGACTATTTGCATTGCCCCCACCCCCTCTTTTACACCGCTGCTACTCTCTGTTTATTATCTATGCATAGTCATTTTAACTCTACCTACATGTACATATTACCTCGACTAACCGGTGCCCCTGCACATTGACTCTGTACCGGTACCCCCTATATATAGCCTCGCTACTGTTATTTATTTTTTGACTTATATATTTTTTACTTAACACTTATTTTTCTTAAAACTGCATTGTTGTTTAAGGGCTTGTAAGTAAGCATTTCACTGTAAGGCCTACACCGGTTGTATTCGGTGCATGTGACAAATGTCCAGGTTGAATTTATGTGCTCTGACTGTAAAGGTGTGAATTTATACACAGATGACCTTCTTCTGCACAGCCTGGTTTTATGCGTGTTCTTAGAGGGAATACTCATCAGCACCGGTAGAAGGGTGAACACACACACACACAAGTCTACAGTATTAACACAAATTCTAACAATAAAGATAGGGTAATCATTTCCTCTTCATTCAACATACCATTCATAAACCTGTAGAATTGACAAACCATTATACATTGCAGATGATATCACTACAATCCCACAAATCCTCATCAGGCCAACAGGAGTCAAATGAGGACCCACACTGAATGGAGCAGGTGGAAGGGCTGTTGTTGTCATAAAGTAGTAACAAATGAGGGCTCTGGGTGATACAATGAATACAGTCAAAGAGGAAGCATGTATTTGAGGCTAATGTATGTAGCAGCCCAACTGTCATCTAGCCTACGGCTGGTGTCAGAGATCAAATATTGTGCGGCCAAGTGTAGCCTGCAGTGTGGAACACTAGGTTGTGTAACTCTGGTGTACAATGAAATAACAGTGCCCCATTTCAAGGTTGTAATGCTTGTATTTCACGACAGCATAAACTAGGACGTCACTTGTGATGTCGTCATCACTACTAGCGAACACATCATAAGATGAAATAGCCAGCCAGTCTCCATCCCTCAATAAATCAAATAGGCCAATTAATATACCCTACCATCCGTCCAATTCGCAATTAAATACGGCCATTATTCACTCCACACACATATAGCATATTTGTTTCTGATTACAAATAATACTGCGACACTGTAGCAATTAAAGGGTGGAGTGGCGTTTCAATCACGGGACCGCTACTTTGTACCACGGTCTATTCCCGTCGTAAATCGGTGCACACTAATGACTGTAGTTATATGAAGGCGCATACAGACACAGAGCGAGTAAACAGCGAAATTACCGCTATCACGTTCACGAAGGTTGTCTTTCCCGAATACTGCAGACCGACCAGTGTCAATTCCATCTCTTCCTTCCAAAATAGCTGTTTGAACCAGTCCAACAGCTTGTTAAAGAGGGCTATCATCTTGAGAGAGCGGCTAGGAGCTGGTAGCAAAATATCAGCTGACTGGCTGTCTTCACCGCCGCGGCGCTCAAAGGTCTTTAATTTTCGGTCTTTAAAAATCGCAATATAAACGGCGGTGTATTGACTTTACGCCTTTAATGAATGACAATCGCTTTGAAGCCTCGTATTTTCCTGAGGTCGGTATTGCTTCGCTTCACTTCTTTCCTTCCTCATTGGGTGGGGTTTTAGATCCACTCACAGCTGATCCGCGAAACAATGCGCTGAGGGGCGCTTTGGTGAAAGGAGGTTCAACGGGTCCAGCTTAGTTGCGATCCACTCACGAAATTGCGCCCTCTGCCGATTGATAAAATAGCTGCATATTACAAAAAAATATTACATTTTGTGACAAAGCAGATTCATCAACACATTTCTCATATACATGTAAAAAAAATATATATATATATATATACTGCCAATACAAAAATAACAAGTGTATTAATATAGACTATATAATTCATATTTTACCAATTGTTTTTAAAAAAAACATCAATCTATTGATCATCCCTAAAACCAACACCTCATTTGGCCGCCTTTCGTTCCAGTACTCTGCTGCCTGTGACTGGAACGAATTGCAAAAATCGCTGAAGTTGGAGACTTTTATCTCCCTCACCAACTTCAAACATCAGCTTTCTGAGCAGCTAACCGATCGCTGCAGCTGTACATAGTCTATTGGTAAATAGCCCACCCATTTTCACCTACCTCATCCCCATACTGTTTTTATTTATTTACTTTTCTGCTCTTTTGCACACCAATATCTCTACCTGTACATGACCATCTGATCATTTATCACTCCAGTGTTAATCTGCAAAATTGTAATTATTCGCCTACCTCCTCATGCCTTTTGCACACATTGTATATAGACTCCCCCCTTTGTTTTCTACTGTGTTATTGACTTGTTAACTGTTTACTCCATGTGTAACTCTGTGTTGTCTGCTCACACTGCTATGCTTTATCTTGGCCAGGTCGCAGTTGCAAATGAAAACTTGTTCTCAACTAGCCTACCTGGTTAAATAAAGGTGAAATAAAAAAAAATAAAAAAAATCTTGAGTTTTACTACACGAATCTGCTGTTGACAGTCTCAAGGTGAATCTGTCCAACAGGGAAGTCAAGTGACATCGGTAAATTCTGGTTTCCATTAGTTACCACAGCCACAAAGTCAAATTGTCTATAGGCCTATCATAAAAGTTTATGAAAACAAACATTTAGGTTGGGGTTAGGCATAAGATTTGCAGTGTGATTAAAGTTAGGTTTAAAATATGATTTTAAGAAGATAAATTGTAGAAATTGGCGGAGGTGGTTTATGACTTTAAGGCTGTGGTAACTAGTGACGACCGCAAATTCTCAAACAGCAAGCAAGTGGGAAAGGTTGCTTGGTCGACACGAAGCTAAATATGAACGAGACAATAGATCTGTAAAAAATAAAAATAAAACACACAATTTTTAAAAATCGGTGAGTTCAAGATCACTGTTTGAAATATGACGTTTCCTTGATCTTATGAAATCTAGCTAGCTATACCTGTTAAAAGTAGAAAAGCTAAGTTAGGGTCCTAGCCAATTAGCTAGCTAACGTTAGCATTGTTTATTTGTTTAGCCCCCTGCTGTCGCTGGCACACTCACTGTATGATAAAGGTAAAACGACAACGTTAGAATAACATAAATATATACAATGGTTAGATTGACATCGAGTTGAACTTAGTAACGTTAGATGCGTTTTGTACATTGTGGATTTCTAAGGAAATATTTATCTGCCTGTTTAGCTTCTGTCCAACTTTCTTTTTTTAACCTCTCAATTGTTTGTTGATATTGTTCACACATGCAAATGACTACTTATTGCATACAGTTCACATGGGCCTCTGAATGCATGTGTTGACATTGACACGGTGTCTGTTTTGACCAACGTCCAATGCCATGTTCAGCCAAATAATCAGGATTGTTTGTGTATCTTCTGTCTGGGGCTTTGGAAGTGCTGTCTTACCAACCTCTTCAACTTCAAACAGGGAAGACAATATGAGTGACGCAGCTGCAACTGGAAGGCTAGAGGCACTGTCCTCCTAAATTAACTGTTGACTGAAATCAGTTGGACCACATTGTTTGCCATGGGCACCACACTGAGTGAGCCTTGCATCTACGACAAGCTGTCTGAGAGCATCGATATTCTCCGCCAGTCGGGGTATCGCTATGGCATGTCAGAGAGGGAGATCGAGAAGTTTATCAAACAAGTCTTGGAGACCAACGAGCCTCGAAGAGATCCACCACAATTCCCCATCCTTCGAGCCACCATCAAGGTAAGATGCGCACACACACACACACTCATGTAAGATCATACACAGGGACTGTCTAAAAGGCACTTGCCCATCGGGAAAGTCAGGAGTATTTTTGGGTTGCCCAAAGATTGATCGCTTGCAGAAAAATCTAAAGTGGCTATTTGCACCTACATGGGAGGAACCAGAAAGAACAGACTGCTAGAATTCTTTGCATTTTGTTTGTTATCAGTAAAACACAATCACCTACCCAATGGGGAAACCACAGAGCAGGCTCATCTTGCATGATTGCTCAGGTCACTTGCCCTGGTCAATAAGGCAACCCTTAATATCAATCCCTGCATTGATGAACCATCCTCTCACTAGTTCCTCTTTTTCCATACTGTAGTTTGTGGTAGCAGTAGGCTTTCTGGTGGTGGTGGTGCTGGCCTTCACCTACCCCCAGACTCGGCCCCAGCTAGGTGTGACGTACACGGGGGGACATAACTGGTCCTCCCCCCTCAGCCACATCAGACTGCTGGCTCTGCCCATTGCCAAGAAATACAACCTGCAAGGTACAGTAAGTCTAAAACACCATTTTAGACACTATTCATAGTTGTTCACTATAGACAATGGGTCTTTGTTCCTAGCCAGTGTGTGTAACAGCAGCTTCTCTCTCTCTCCTGTAGGTTTCCATGAGTGGTGGAGTGCAGGGGCTCTGCGACAGGGCCTGGTCAACTGTTCTGGCTGTGCTGAGGTGTCCTCTGTGCTGGAGGTCCCTGAGACCCTCAGAGAGTCTGCAGCCATGCGCAGAGGTCCACAGCCTGTGCTGCTCAAGGTACGACCACCACTAACAATAAAGAAAGACTGAAAAACAACAATTTCCCTGAAAGTGAGGGTCAAGTCTGCTTATTGTTTACGGATCCACCACAAAATGATCTTTATTGAGCTAGTTAATTTAGCTAACATCAGCAGTTAGTCTTGTCTGCGGCTGTGCCTGACATATGTCCTCTGTCTTTATGTAGGGTGGGGAGTCTCTGTGTCTGCAGAGGCAGCAGCTAGAGGAGCTCTACTCAGCCCACTCCAGCTCCATGAGTATACTACTGGAGGAAGATAACTTACTGTCACATGATGAGGGTTTTCCACAGGGCCCCGCAAACTTTACCCTGCTCTGGTACATTTACATTACATTTTAGACATTTAGCAGGGTGGGAAATTAACACCTGCCAAATGCGGGTAGATTTTGGCATTGGCGGGTAAAAATATCACCAGCCACATTGGCGGCTGGTCACACAGCATTTGGGAACATTTTTTAAATATTTATTTTAATTTTATTTTAAACCGAAGCCCAAATGTAGAAGTTGGTCAAATTGACCTGAAAAGCTACTAAAGTGTGGCTTTGTCCTCATGTTTCTTGGCTAGTTGTTTGCTGCAACTGTCTGATACAGAGATTCTCAATCTCATCCCTGACAGACACTGAGTGCTGCCACCACAGTAATGGCCTGCCCTTAAAGGGGCAGCTGAAAAATTGTCACCTAATCACTCAAATATTTGGGGGTACATTGTGCTTGATTGAGCATGGAACACTGCAAAACCCTTTTTATTCGTAAATGTTTAGTCATGTCTTATCATTAAGACACTCACATAATTTAATTGTGCTCCTGAATTTATTTGTGTGCTCATAAATAAACATATGTACCCTGAAGTAATAATAATTAACAAGTCATATCACTCAGAATTTTGTGTCAGGGAAGGCACTTGTTCATTGTTGATGTTCAGTTGTAGAATTGTTAAGCGGTTTTACTTTTTACTATTGTATCTAAATTATTTATTTGACATACATTGGTTAAAAGACAGGTCACAAAAATGAAATTGAATTCAGCAATATACCACATTACAAAGCATACTCATCTGTCATTTGTGATTTTTGGTGTGATTATGATGAAAAAACACTTAGGCTGGTAAGAAAATAAGAGTGGCTGGTAGATTTGTTTTGATCTGCATGCCACAGTGGCCGTTGGAACAAAAAGTACAATTTCCACCCTGGGTCTTATCTAGAGTGACTTAGAGGAGCAATTAAGGTTTAAGTGCCTTGCTCAAGGGCACATCGATTTTTCACCTAGTTGGCTCTGGGATTCGAACCAGAGACCTTTCCGGGATACAGGCCCAACGCTCTTAACCGCTAGGCTACCTGGTGTGCGTGCGTGTGTGTGCGTGCATATGTAGATAAACACAGACACACAACTACACACACATGCAGTGCATTTGGAAAGTATTCAGATCCCTTCCCTTTTCCACATTTTGTTACATTAGACTTATTATAAAATTGAATAAATTATATATATTTTTTTCCCTTTGCAATCTACACACAATACCCCATAATGACAAAGTGAAAACAATGTTTGCAAATGTAAAACAGATACCTTATTTCCATAATGTTTCAGACCCTTTGCTATGAGATTTGAAAGTTGAAAGTTTCCATTGAACATCCTTGATGTTTCTACAACTTCATTGGAGTCCACTTGTGGTAAATTCAATTGATTAGACATGAGTTGGAAAGGCACACACCTGTTTATATAAGGTTACACAGTTGACAGTGTATGTCAGAGCAAAAACCAAGCCATGAGTTTGAAGGAATTGGCCGTAGAGCTCTGAGACAGGATCTGGGGAAGAGTACCAACAAAAATGTCTGCAGCATTGAAGGTCCCCAAGAACACAGTGGCCTCCATCATTCTGAAATGGAAGAAGTTTGGAACCACCAAGACTCTTCTTAGAGCCCCCACCCGTCCAAACTGAGCAATCGCGGGAGAAGGGCCTTGGTCAGTTCCTCTGTGAAGATGGGAGAACCTTCCAGAAACCCAACCATCTCTGCAGCATTCCACCAATCAGACCTTTATGGTAGAGTGTCCAGATGGAAGCCACTCTTCAGTAAAAGGCACATGACAGCCCCCTTGGAGTTTGCCAGGCACCTAAAGGACTCTGACCATGAAAAACAATATTCTCTGGTCTGATGAAACCAAGATTAAACTCTTTGGCCTGAATGCCAAGTGTCATGTCTGGAGGAACCCAGGCACCATGAAGCATGTGGGTGGCAGCATCATGCTGTGGGGATGTTTTTCAGCGGCAGGGACTGGATGACTTGTCAGGATGGAGGGAAAGATGAACGACGCAAAGTACAGAGAGCTCCTTGATGAAAACCTACTCCGGACATCCTACTGGGGCAACAGTTCACCTTCTAACAGGACAGCGACCCTAAAAACACAGCCAATACAATGCAGGAGTGGCTTCGGGCAAGTCTCTGAATGTCCTTGAGTGGCCCAGCCAGAGCCCGGACTTGAACCCGATCGAACATCTCTGAAGAGACCTGACAATAGCTGTGCAGCAACCTGACAGAGCTAGAGAGGATCTGCAGAGAAGACTGGGAGAAACTCCCCAAATACAGTTGTGGTGTCATACCCAAGAAGACTCAAGGCTGTAATCACTGCTAAAGGTGCTTCAATAAAGTACCTACTAATGGGTCAGACTACTTATGTAAATGTGATATTTAAAAATTAAAAAAATACACATGCATTAGCTAAAATTTCAATGAACCTGTTGGCTTTGTTATGGGGTATTGTGTGTAGATTGAGGGGAATATATATATTTTTAGAATATGGCTGTAACGTAAAAATGTGGGGGCAAAATCAAGGGGTCTGAATACTATTTCTGACTGCACTGTAATAAGCATGACTTGGTCACTTTAATAACAGGTCTCCAAGGAAAGAAAACAAGGACGCATTTCTGTTATTCTCATCTGACTAAATCACCTCTCCTCCGCCCTCCACTCCCTAGGAGGTTTGCATCTGGTGCCAGAGAGAAGGTGTTGAGGTGGCTGTTCCCCAAAGCTGAGCTATGTCCTCTACTGGACAGCGCTGGAACAACACTGCAGCGTTGCCTGGTCACACATAGTGCCAACTCTCAGAGCAGAGTGAGTCTGGCCTCTAACACAGCCCAAATATACAAACATGCATGTTTGTTGTTATGGTGTTTGGTGTGATTCAGCAGCATGTTGGTACAGTGGTATTGTGTGTGTGTTTTAGGGGGTGCGTGTGCTGGGCTGGCTGGTGGTAGGAGAAGGGCTACCCACGGTTCGAGTGGTCCCTGTCCACCGCTGTCAAAAACACTGTAGCTCCTTCAACCTCTGGCTGGGACCGGGAGATATGGGTGAGAACACAAACGTACTTACACGTATACTGTGTTAATTTTTTAGGTTCATTATTTGAATATGGTGTGTTTGTGCTAGAGGTTGACCGATTAATCGGAATGGCCAATTTAATTAGGGCCGATTTCAAGTTTTCATAACAATCGGCATTTTTGGACACCGACTATGGCCGATTACATTGCACTCCACGAGGAGACTGCGTGGCAGGCTGACTACCTGTTCTGAGAGTGCAGCAAGGAGCCACGGTAAGGTGCTAGCTAGCATTAAACTTACCTTGTAAAAAAAAAAATCAATCTTAACATTCACTAGTTAACTACACATGGTTGATGATAATACTAGTTTATCTAGCTTGTCCTGCATTGCATATAATCGATACGGTGCCTGTTAATTTATCATTGAATCACAGCCTACTTATTTAACAAAAGTGCATTTGTGAAAAACGCACAATCGTTGTACGAATGTACCTAACCATAAACATCAATGCCTTTCTTAAAATCAATACACAAGTATATATTTTTTTTAAGAAATTCACGTTAGCAGGCAATATTATCTAGGGAAATTGTGTCACTTCTCTTGCGTTTTTTGCACACAGAGTCAGGGTATATGCAACAGTTTGGGCCGCCTGGCTCGTTGCAAACTAATTTGCCAGAATTTTATATAATTATGACATAACATTGAAGGTTGTGCAATGTAACAGCAATATTTAGACTTATGGATGCCACCCGTTAGATAAAATACGTAACGGTTCTGTATTTCACTGAAAGAATAACCGTTTTGTTTTCGAAATGATAGTGTCCGGCTCATAAGCATTCATTCAAACACTTTCCTGCGTTTGCCAGCAGCTCTTCGCAATGCTTCAACCATTGAGCTGTTTATGACTTCAAGCCTATCAACTCCCAAGATTATGCTGGCAATACTAAAGTACCTATTAGAACATCCAATAGTCAAAGGTATATGAAATACAAATGGTATAGAGAGAGAGTCCTATAATAACTACAACCTAAAATTTCTTACCTGGGAATATTGAAGACTCATGTTAAAAGGAACCACCACCTTTCATATGTTCTGAGCAAGGAACTTAAACGTTAGCTTTTTTACATAGCACGTGTTGCACTTTTACTTTCATCTCCAACACTTTTGTTTTTGCATTATTAAACCAAATTGAACATGTTTCATTATTTATTTGAGAATAAATTGATTTTATTGATGTATTATATTAAGTTAAAATAAGTGTTCATTGGTCATTCAGTATTGTTGTAATTGTCATTATTATAGATGTATATACATTTTTAAAAAACGGCCGATTTAATTGGTATCTGCTTTTTTTGGTCCTCCAATAATCAGTATCGGCGTCAAAATCATAATCAGTCGACCTCTTGTTTGTGCTAGGCTGTAACAAAATCCTTTTTTTATAGACCTATACAAGTTTGCATTTAGTTTGACCTTTGTGCTTTGACCCTGCCAGTATATGCTGACCCGCGCTACTGGCAGATGGAGCTGTTCCCCGGCCGAGACCAGAACATTGTTTGTGACGGTTCCACTTTCTGAGGGAGGAGACGAAAAACTGAACGAGACAGAATGGGAGTAAAGGGGAGGAGGACGGAGGGTTTGGACTTGCCATCCAGAACTCTTAAACCCTCACTCCAGTCCAGACTTCTTACCGGCTGAGAATATATCACTTCCTGTGATTGGACCTTTTAACTGTCCCTTGTAGGCTTGTCCCACCCTCCTCTCTAGGTCTGGAAAAGTATACTTTCCACAGGCACAAAAGAGACTGAAGAGTTTCCCAAAAATACTACACGCATCCCTAGCCCCTACTGTTCTCTTGCCTAATTCCAAACCAATCCCTAAACCTCACCCCTCTCTGGCCTAATATCAAACTCATCTCTAGCCCCTACCTGTGCCTCTTCATTGATATCCCTTCACAGATCTGCGGCAACTGGATGATTATAAGCAGGGAGGGACCACACTCGGGCTGGGAGATGTGTGTTGGTGAGGAAGAGGCTGGAACGTTCTCCCATTCAGCCCAAAGAAGAGAAATGGAGAGGGTGACTGATCTAATTTTTGGAACATCAGAAGGCCTTTGCTCCTATGCTGTGTTCAGTTGGAATGTTCAAGATTATTTCGGTTATGTATTTTTTTGCGATCAAATCACATCCAAAATTGGACAGTTTTGCAGTACTGCCCTTCCTCATCTACTCACTTATGAACTGGTCTGTATTCATCTAAATTCAACATGTCGCTGCTAGTGTAACAATGACAGTTGGTTAGGAGGATGTGTAAAATTGATTTCTACATTTAAGGTGAATTGCTTTTGATAACAAAGTGCAGAAATTGTATTTAATATATAGTTGACGGTAAGTGCTTGTGCCATAATTTTAAATGCTGTATGTTAATGTTCTTTTCACAGATTGTTTTTGTTTTGTCTCTGCTTTTTCCCCCTGTCGTCCATTCGCCCATGTAAGCACTTTAGCTATCCGGAACGTGTTGACAATGTCAGTGTTGATGTTGTGTCACACTGTCGCCGTTCTGAGAATTGATCCTGTTCTATTGCTGAACATAATATTTATACAGTTTTAATCTCTCAGAATCCACAATTTTACACAATGTCAAGTTATGGCCATATTGTTAAGTTATACATTGTCACCGTTTTAAGTAAATCTGTTTTTAGACTTGTCACTTTGGTTTTCTCAATGCATCAATAACAATGTGATTATGTACTGGTAACTGCCAAAATAAAGGAAACTCTTGAGTAAATGAGGGATACAAAGTATATTGAAAGCAGGTGTGGTTCCTGAGTTAATTAAATAACATCCCATCATGCTTAGCGTCACGTATAAAAATGCCCAGTTGCCCATTATCTACCACGGCTAGAAGACGAGATGTCAGTGACTTTGAAAGAAGGGTCTCAAAGGAGCATAGGGGGTTTAAGTGGTGTGTCACCAGATCTCAACTCAATTGAATACATGGGAGATTCTGGAACAGCACCTGAGACAGCGTTTTCCTCCAACAAAACAGCAAATTATGGAATTTCTCGTGGCAGAATGGTGCCTCCAATAGAGGTCCAGACACTTGTTGAATTTATGCCAAGGCTCATTGAAGCTGTTCTGGTGGCTCAACACCATATTAAGACACTATGTTGGTGTTTCCTTTATTTGAGCAGGTACCTGTGTATTTTCAAGGGAATTCTGTTATCAGAGCTGCTTTTATTATTTTGTCATGTTCAAATGATGCCCATGTATTGAAGCCTAAACTATTAACAGTGGTTATTACGGTTAGACTTCATGACTGGGGATGTATTGGCATGTACTACTGCCATATTGTGTATATACATACTGTGAATGCAACTGTTCTTTGGTAGTACACATATTCAATTCCCTTTGTATGAACTCTGAGGATAGTGCCAAAAATGTCCTTATTTGAGTCAGTTTTCTGGGTGGATAACCCAGTCTGAAACCCAGTTGGGTGGTGTTTGATCTCTTTACTCGAAGCCCAGTTGGGTGGGTGAGATCTTTATCATTGTCTTTGCTGCTCAAAGTATATTTGTGGTTCAAGGCCCTCAGCTTTCACCAACCGCTATCATCTCCTTCCTGATCCTGAAACATTTGCCTTGAGTTCAAGCTTGCCTTTTTCTTATCACGCCTTACTTACAGTATGTTAAATTATTTTGTTTTTTTAATGTTAGCAAGGTTAAGACTACTACTAATGTTGTCCTTCAAGCAGCACTGGATACTTTGATGAAAACAGGGTAATGAATGTCGCTGGCTTTAAAGCTGCAATATTTAATTTTCTGGGCCACCTGACCAAATTCACATAGAAATGTGAGTTATATATCTGTCATTCTCATTGAAAGCAAGTCTAAGAATTGGTAGTAGAGCTGTTATGTGCCGGATTTCTATTCTTCCCATTCTTACATTTTGTTTGTGTGCCTTTTACTTTCAGTTTGTACACCAGCTGAAAATACAAGTAAGACAATTCAACTTGTTTAAATTGGCTTTGAATAATAGCTTTGTGTGATCAAATTGCAATGTGAGTCAAGGTTTACACACACAACCAAAACAAGTGTCTGTGTGTGTGTGTGTGTGTGTGTGTGTGTGTGTGTGTGTGTGTGTGTGTCTAATAGGTGTCATGGAAATCCACACTGATTTGACCATTGTATTTTCAGATATCCCTTGAAAAAATGAGACCTTATAAAATGTGCAATAATCTGTGTTGGATTGTAATCGGAGAGCATTATATCAAATAGTTTGATTTTCTGCACTCTTGTCAGATGCTGAATGTTTATATAATGTTTATAAATAAATGTTTTCTGCTCTACTGTGTGCTGTGTTGCTTGTCAGTTATATGCAGAGATTGACAAAAGTAAGTACTTTCAGGGCTTTTTCCTATGTGGCTACTGCTACATATTTTCAAGAAGTAAATGTTCACCTTTTACATATCTGAACAGCCTGCAGAAATTGCTGATCCTAAAAAGTATCTATAACCAGTCCTACGCACCCCGGGAACACCTTTGAGGTCAGTACGACAAAACTGACCCTAGATAAATCTGGTGACTGGTGGTGTAATGATCCAACTCGTTTTCATACCATTCAGGTTCCCGGGTGCTTCTGTGGTGCATGGCGGTCTGCTGGAGGTGAGTATCCCAGTTTGCGCTGCAACTTGTCAAACCGAGGGAGAGATGGGATATAAAAATGGGGGATATGGAGGGGAAAATAAAGAGCTTGTGATTTTCTGGATTTCTTTAGCGTTTGAGAAGAAATATCAAGAAATAGAAAACGCTTTGTTAGGGATCGATTATCGGCGTTACCGATGGGAGTAACCCGGTTGCGTTGCAAATGTCTGATTCAAGCGCAAACGTGTTGTAGTAAATGAGGCCTGGTTGTATTTCTACTGCCGTGCTATTTAGCTAGTTAGTCACGTCAAAAAAACATATTGTAAACGTAGTCAAAGTTGTGGCGCTAGCAATTTACTATTAGGTTAATTTATGGTGTTATGTGACTTAGTTGGCGAAGAAAATGTGTTTGTTGAAGTTAAAGCTAGCCATAGCACCAATAGCCAGCCAGCTAACTTTACCGTTCAGTGTAATGGCGACGTTAGCTTACTAGATGCCTAGCTGTCACTCGACCTCTAGCCTGTTGGTTAAGCAGTCCACATTTCTTCTTGACTAATTAACTATATGATTCATGGCATATTGTTATACTATATTCCCAGTAATTATTGACTCGGATGGAAGCTAACGTTAGCTGTGTGGTCTGCTTAGAGTGGAGTTAGGTCCGCTACAGTAACCAGCTGTAGAATAATGAATTCAACAATTCACAAACCTCTCTCATTACCAACAAAGAACCCATCTAAACCGGTACAGTGACAATTAGCTCTAGTGTAGATCCCTGTAGTATATACTGAGTGTACTTGTTAGATATTACTGCACTGTCGGGGCTAGAAACAAAAGCATTTCGCTACACCCGCAATAACATATGTTAAAAACTTATGTGATTTGAGTGTAGAAAAAAATAGGAATGCCTTCCAAATACTGAGTTGCACCCCACTTTGCCCTCAGAACAGCCTCAATTCGTCAGGGCATGGACTCAACAAGGTGTTGAAAGCGTTCCACAGGGATGCTGGCCCATGTTGACTCCAATGCTTCCCAAAATTGGCTGGATGTGCTTTGGCAGGTAGACCATTCTTGATAAACACAAACTGTTGAGTGTGGAAAACCCAGCAGCATTGCAGTTATTGACACCCTGTTCAAAGACACTTCAATCTTTTGCTCCTGAGTGATGCAGCCATCTAAGGCAGTACATCTCAGTGTTAGGTGCTTCACTACAGACACAGACACTGTGGTTCGAATCCAGGCAGTATCACAACCGGCTGTGATTGAGAGTCCCATAGGGCTGCGCACAATTGGCCCAGCGTCGTTCGGGTTTGGCCAGTGTAGGCCGTCATTGTAAATAAGAATTTGTTCTTAACTGACATGCCCAGTTAAATAAAGGTTCACCCTCTGAATGGCACACATAATACACAACCGGTCTCAAGTCTTTAAACTTTAACCTGTCTCCTCCCCATCATCTACACTGATTTTAAGTGTCATCAATGAGGGATCATAGCTTTTCCCTGAATTCACCTGGTCAGCCTGTCATGGAAAGAGCCCGTGTTCCTAATGTTTTGCACGATCGGTGTACACTAATACAGCTAATGTATGTGGACACCTGCTCGTCGAACATCTCATTCCAAAATTACGGGCATTAATATGGAGTTGGTCCCCTTTGTTGCTATAACACAAGGCTTTCCACTCGATATTGGAGCATTTAAAATAAATATTTATTTAACTAGACAAGTCAGTTAAGAACAAATTCTTATTTTCAATGACGGCCTAGGAACAGGGTAAACTGCCTTGTTCAGGGGCAGAACAACAGAGAGAGAAAGACAATGGTTGAACAGTTTTGAACAAATGGATTTCTTCCAAAATGAAGAAGCACTTTCAGTTTCTCTTACTTAGCTAGCAAATGCAGCTAGCTAGTGTAGCCTACTGAAACACCCTGCTCAAACAGAGGGGTGCTATGTTAGCTAGCTGGCTATGACTTTCCAACACAACACTGGAACTCTTCCAACTCAAGGTAAGCTTTTGGTGTTACTAATTTATTGCCACTGGTGCCTGCCTGTGTAACTGCTTACTGACTACGCGAACGTTACTGCATGATTGTAGCGGGTTTACTAATGCGTTAGTTCTATTAGCTATGCTGACTATGACATTGCTTTAGCTAATATGGTGACAACGATGTACAGTAGTTGTGTAGCGGTTTGGCTTGGAAAGGTTTTTTTCAACTGGTCACATACAGCTGATGTGTTGTGCATTAAAGTCCAGAAGGGAAGAGAAAGGAATACAACGTGGCTGCTATGAAAGTGTACTCTGCTTAGGTGTGATCAGAGGTTTATTTGTTCCTCCGATTCTGTTGAAAAACTATTCTTAACCGGAACAAAATGGGGATAAACATACCTGAATTTGTCAAATAGAAACTCTCGTTTGCAACTCTTGGATGATAATGATTACACCCTATACCAGCTAGATGCAGGCAAGAGTGTGTCTCTTGACCTGTGTCTACCTAAACTTTCAATAATAGCACAGGACAACCGGTTGGCCATAAACCCTTGTAGAAACTTGATCATAAGCAGATAGCTATGTCCATTGACAGTAAAATAAGTCCCCACCCATAGACTCATCTTCAACCTATCCTAGGTGCACGCATCACTCACCTCCCTTTCTCTTCATTGAGGTGTCAAGCTACCACACAACCACTAGGGCATCATCACTGCATTGAGGTCACATCAGCTGACCCAGGGGATATAACCTTGCTACAGAGCAAGATGTTAGGACAGTAGCTACATAATAAACAACACCATGCAGCAGTACACAGGATTGCTGGGGATCCTCCATAGTGTGTGTGTAGTAGGAGAGTGTCAGCTCATAGCAACTGCCTGTCTCGGCAGTGGAGTTTCAGTAGCTATGTGTCTCTGTCTCTCTCTTATTGTCAGAAAGAGCATCTGTAGCTGAGCAGAAGGATGGAGAGTTTGGGATTGCAGGCTGTTGCCCTCAGTGATGGCTCCACAGCCTACATTGAACAAGCCATCAAAGGTGACAAACTCACACATTCACACACTGCTAAAAAATTGTGAAATGCACAACTCAAAGCTAACATTTACATGTCCACCAGTATGAGTATGTATGACTGCCACTGATATATATACTGATTTCATCAGATGGCAACCTAGTGGAAGGCGATACTATTCAGTTGGAGGATGGTACTACAGCCTACATTCAGCAGGTTACTGTACAGCAGAAAGGTCAGTGTACACCCTCAGAACAACATGTCTGCCGGAGGGTTTGTGAATAACCTTTTGTGTGTTCTGTGAGCTCATACCTCTCCTGATGCTGTTTTCCTGTCGTCTCCCCAGAGCCCCTGCCCTTTGAGGACGGCCAGGCAGTGCAGCTGGAGGACGGGACCACGGCATACATCCACCACACACCCAAAGGTATATTAGCATCTAACCAGATGCTGTATTCACCACTCTAGGAAAGGTTGGCTTGTTGAAGCAATAGGGTGGTCATCATCTTGTTTTATCATTATCCAGCCACACATCAGTTATTATTACTTCTGCAAAGGATGGAAGGGAAGTCATCTCAAACATTTTCAAAGAGGACCATCTAACCTCTAACCCCTGCAGACGGGTATGATCCCAGTGCGGTGGAGGCGGTGCAGCTGGAGGATGGCAGCACGGCGTACATCCACCACCCCTCGGGCCTGCAGACTGGCAGCACCATCCTGACTTTGCAGCCAGGGGGTGGCCTGGAGGAGCTAGCTACAGACGACACTGTGGACACAGACACCATCACCACCCTAGAGAACTACGCCAAGGTCTCGCTCTTTTCCTGCTGTTGTATCACTCATGTGTTCTGTCACTCACGGTTTCCTGTAAATTATTTTTTTGTTATTTTTCTTGAATGCTCAGTTTCCCCTCACAGATACTATGCAGTTCTACTTCTGGTGGAATAAGTCATGTTGTACTTTTAATCAATATAATGCTCTCAAACTATGTTCTCCCCTGTTTTCTCCCCAGATGACGGGGTCTGAGGTAGAGGTGGATGAGACCATGAGCAGTACCAATGGACTGCAGGACATAGAGCCTATTGTACAGGTGATGGGGTCGTGGGGTTCCCCTAAGGGTCAGCAGACGGCTGAGAAGACATTCCGCTGTGACTACGAGGGCTGTGGACGTCTCTACACCACAGCACACCACCTCAAGGTACCACACACACACACACACCCTCTACAGCACACACTGACCCTCTGACCGCAGTACCCCACCTTAAGATACCACACACACACACCCTCTACAGCACACACTGACCCTCGGACCGCAGTACCCCACCTTAAGATACCACACACATACAGTGGCAAGAAAGTATGTGAAGCCTTTGGAAATACCTGGATTTCTGCATAAACTGGTCATAAAATTTGATCTGATCTTTGTCTAGGTCACAACAATAGACAAACACAGTCTGCTTAAACTAATTACACTCACACAATTATCTTTATTGAACACACAGTGTGAACATTCACAGTGCAAAATCCTTTGGCAGCAATAACCTCAACCAAACGTTTTTTGTAGTTGCGGATCAGACCTACACAGCGGTCAGGAGGAATTTTGGACTATTCCTCTGTACAAAACTGTTTTAGTTCAGCAATATTATTGTGATGTCTGGTGTGAACTGCTCTCTTGAGGTCATGCCACAGCATCTCAATCGGGTTGAGGTCAGGACTCTGACTGGGCCACTCTAGAAGGTGTATTTTCTTCTGTTGAACCCATTCTGTTGTTGATTTACTTCTTTTGGGTCGTTGTCCTGTTGCATCACCCAACTTGTCTTGAGCTTCAATTGGCGGACAGATAGCCTTACATTCTCCTGCAAAATGTATTGATAAACTTGGGAATTCATGGACAGAAAAAGGATCGCAAGCTGTCCAGGCCCTGAGGCAGCAAAGCAGACCCAAACCATGATGCTCCCTCCACCATACTTTACAGTTGGGATGAGATGTTGGTGTGCTGTGCCTTTTTTTTCTCCACACAGTGTTGTGTTCCTTCCAAACAACTCAGCTGTAGTTTCATCTCCCCACAGAATATTTTTGCCAGAAGCGCTGTGGAACATCCAGGTGCACTTTTGCAAACTTCAGATGTGCAGCAATTTTTTTTTAGACAGCAGTTGCTTCTTCTGTAGTGTCCTCCCATGAACACCATTCTTGTTTAATGTTTTCCGTATCGTGGACTCATCAACAGAGATGTTATCATGTTCCAGAGAAGTCTTTAGCTGACATTCTAGGATTTTTCTTAACCTCATTGAGCATTCTGCGCTGTGTTCTTACAGTCATCTTTTCAGGACGGCCACTCCTAGGGAGAGTAGCAACAGTGCTGAACTTTCTCCATTTATAGACACCTTGTCTTACCGTGGACTGATGAACATCAAGGCTTTCAGAGATACTTTTGTAACCCTTTCCAGCTTTATGCAAGGCAACAATTCTTAATGGTTCACATCAGGCAATGCTTCTTGTGAATAGCAAACTCAAATTTTGTGAGTGTTTTTATAGGGCAAAGCAGCTCTAACCAACATCTCCAATCTCGTCTCATTGATTTGACTCCAGGTTAGCTGACTCCTGACTCCAATTAGCTTTTGGAGAAGTCATTAGCCTTGGGGTTCACATACTTTTTCCAACCTACACTGTAAATGTTTAATTTATGTATTTAATATAGACAAATACAATTTGTGTGTTAGTTTAAGCAGACTGTTTGTCTGTTTTATGTAGAAATCCAGGTTGTTTCAAAGGGTACACATACTTTTTCTTGCCACTGTACACACATTTGTTCCCACTTGAGAAGATATTCATGTGACATTAACGTTGACCCTGTTTTGTCAGGTGCATGAGAGGGCTCACACAGGTGTCCGGCCATACAGGTGTGATGTGTTGACGTGTGGAAAGGCGTTCGCTACAGGTTACGGCCTGAAGAGTCACCTACGGACACACACTGGAGAGAAACCATACAAGTGTCCTGAAGACATGTGCTTCAAGGCCTTCAAAACCTCCGGAGACCTCCAGAAGCATGTCCGCACACACACAGGTAGTGGGACGCGCGCGTGGGGGTAGTGGGACGCGCGCGCGGGGGTAGTGGGACGCGCGCGCGGGGGTAGTGGGACGCGCGGGGGTAGTGGGACGCGCGCGCGGGCAGTGGGACGGCGCGGGGTAGTGGGCGCGCGGGGTAGTGGGACGGCGCGCGGGGTAGGGACGGGCGCGCGCGGGGGTGGGACGGGCGCGCGGGGTAGTGGGACGGGGTAGTGGGACGGGCGCGCGGGGTAGTGGGACGGGCCCACGAGTAGTAAGACACGGGCAGGTAGTTGGACACGGACACACACAGGTAGGACACGGACAGGTAGCAGGCGACGGGTAGCAGGCGACGCGGACGGGTGTTAGGCGACGCGGACGGGTGTTAGGCGACGCGGACGGGTGTTAGGCGACGGGTGTTAGGCGCGGACGGGTGTTAGGCGACGCGGACGGGTGTTAGGCGGGTGACGCGGACGGGTGTTAGGCGGGTGGTAGGCGACGGGCGGGTGTTAGGCGACGCGGACGGGTGTTAGGCGACGCGGACAGGGGCGGGTGGTAGGCGACGCGGACAGGGGCGGGTGTTAGGCGACGCGGACAGGGGCGGGTGTTAGGCGACAGGGGGGCGGACAGGGGCGGGTGGTAGGACAGGGGCGGGTGGTAGGCGACGCGGACAGGGGCGGGTGGTAGGCGACGACAGGGACAGGTGGGGGCGGGGTGGTAGGCGACGCGGACAGGGGCGGGTGGTAGGCGACGCGGACAGGGGCGGGTGGTAGGCGACGCGGACAGGGGCGGGTGTTAGGGACGCGGGGGGCGGGTGGTAGGCGACGGACAGGGGCGGGTGGTAGGCGACGCGGACAGGGGGGCGGGTGGTAGGCGACGCGGACGGGGCGGGTGGTAGGCGACGCGGACGGGGGACGGGTGGTAGGCGACGCGGGCGGGTGGTAGGGACGACGGGGGGCGGGTGGTAGGCAACACGGACGGGGGCGGGTGGTAGGCGACGCGGGGGCGGGTGGTAGGCGACGGGGGCGGGTGGTAGGCGACGCGGGGCGGGTGGTAGGCGACGCGGACGGGGACGGGTGGTAGGCGACGCGGGGGACGGGTGGTAGGCGACGGACGGGGACGGGTGGTAGGCGACGCGGACGGGTGGTAGGCGACGGGGACGGGTGGTAGGCAACACGGACGGGGCGGAGGGACGGGGGCGGGTGGTAGGCGACACGGACGGGGGGACGGGTGGTAGGCGACGCGGACGCGGGGGACGGGTGGTAGGCGACGCGGACGGGGACGGGTGGTAGGCGACGCGGACGGGGACGGGTGGTAGGCGACGCGGACGGGGACGGGTGGTAGGCGACGGGGCGGGTGGTAGGCGACGGGGACGGGTGGTAGGCAACACGGGGGGCGGGTGGTAGGCAACACGGACGGGGGCGGGGGAGGCGACGCGGGCGGGTGGTAGGCGACGCGGACGGGGGACGGGTGGTAGGCGGGGAGGCGACGGGACGGGTGGTAGGCGGGGACGGGTGGTAGGCGGCGGGTGGACGGGGGACGGGTGGTAGGCGACGCGGGGGACGGGTGGTAGGGACGGGTGGTAGCGGCGGACGGGGGCGGGTGGAGGCGGGGACGGGGGTGGTAGGAGACGCGGACGGGGACGGGTGGTAGGCGACACAGACAGGTGGTAGGCGACGCGGACAGAGACAGGTGGTAGGCGACGCGGACAGAGACAGGTAGTAGGACAGGGACAGGTGGTAGGCGACGCGGACAGAGACAGGTGGTAGGACAGGGACAGGTGGTAGGCGACGCGGACAGAGACAGGTAGTAGGACAGGGACAGAGACAGGTGTAGGCGACGCGGACAGAGACAGGTGGTAGGCGACGCGGACAGAGACAGGTAGTAGGACAGGGACAGGTGGTAGGCGACGCGGACAGAGACAGGTAGTAGGACAGGGACAGGTGTTAGGCGACAGTTAGTAGGACACGGACAGGTGGGGCGGGTGGAGGCACAGACAGGTGGTAGGCGGGGCGGACAGAAACAGGTAGTAGGACACGGACAGGGACAGGTGGTAGGCGACACAGACAGGTGGTAGGCGACGCGGACAGGGACAGGTAGTAGGACACGGACACAAACACACTTTCCCCCACCACTACTTTTCCTCTTACTGTCATTTTCTCTTTTCTTCAGTCTCCTCATCTCTGTATTTCTCCACCCTGTCTAATCCTCTTACGCTCTTTCTCTCCCTCCTTGTTCCCCTCCCTCTTTGTTCCCCTCCCTCTTTGTTAGATGGGACAGTGTTTAGGTGTGTGTTCCAGGGCTGTAGGTGCTCTTTCCCCATATCTAATATCCCCCTCTTTTGTCTTTCATTCCTTCTCTCCATATCTTCCCCTGACACTTCTCCTTCTGTCAGGTGAGAAGCCGTTTAAGTGTCCGTTTGAAGGTTGTGGTCGTTCCTTCACCACCTCTAACATCAGGAAAGTCCACATCAGAACACACACAGGAGAACGCCCCTACATGTGCCCTGAACCATCCTGTGGACGAGGCTTTGCCAGTGCTACCAACTACAAGAACCACATGAGAATACACACAGGTAAGAAACACACACACACTACTAAAATCATATGAGAATACACACAGGTAAGACACACACACACACTACTAAAATCATATGAGAATACACACAGGTAAGACACACACACTACTAAAATCATAAGAATACACACAGGTAAGACACACACACTACTAAAATCATATGAGAATACACACAGGTAAGACACACACACTACTAAAATCATATGAGAAGGTGTGTGCTCTTCCCCATATCTAATATCCCCTTACACACAGGTAAGACACACACACTACTAAAATCATATGAGAATACACACAGGTAAGACACACTTTCACTACTAAAATCATATGAGAATACACACAGGTAAGACGTTCCACACACACTACTAAAATCATGAGAATACACACAGGTAAGACACACACTACTAAAATCATATGAGAATACACACAGGTAAGACACACACACTACTAAAATCACATGAGAATACACACAGGTAAGACACACACACACACTACTAAAATCATATGAGAATACACACAGGTAAGACACACACACTACTTAAATCATGAGAATACACACAGGTAAGACACACAACACTACTTAAATCATGAGAATACACACAGGTGAGAATACACACAGGTAAGACACACACACACTACTAAAATCATGAGAATACACACAGGTAAGACACACACACTACTTAAATCATGAGAATACACACAGGTAAGACACACACACACTACTAAAATCATATGAGAATACACACAGGTAAGACACACACACACTACTAAAATCATATGAGAATACACACAGGTAAGACACACACACACTACTAAAATCATATGAGAATACACACAGGTAAGACACACACACACACTACTAAAATCATATGAGAATACACACAGGTAAGACACACACACACTACTTAAATCATGAGAATACACACAGGTAAGACACACACACACTACTTAAATCATGAGAATACACACAGGTGAGAATACACACAGGTAAGACACACACACTACTTAAATCATATGAGAATACACACAGGTAAGACACACACACACTACTTAAATCATGAGAATACACACAGGTAAGACACACACACACTACTTAAATCATATGAGAATACACACAGGTAAGACACACACACTACTTAAATCATATGAGAATACACACAGGTAAGACACACACACACTACTTAAATCATGAGAATACACACAGGTAAGACACACACACTACTTAAATCATGAGAATACACACAGGTAAGACACACACACTACTTAAATCATGAGAATACACACAGGTAAGACACACACACTACTTAAATCATGAGAATACACACAGGTAAGACACACACACTACTTAAATCATGAGAATACACACAGGTAAGACACACACACTACTTAAATCATGAGAATACACACAGGTAAGACACACACACTACTTAAATCATGAGAATACACACAGGTAAGACACACACACTACTTAAATCATATGAGAATACACACAGGTAAGACACACACACTACTTAAATCATGAGAATACACACAGGTAAGACACACACACTACTTAAATCATGAGAATACACACAGGTAAGACACACACACTACTTAAATCATATGAGAATACACACAGGTAAGACACACACACACTACTTAAATCATGAGAATACACACAGGTAAGACACACACACTACTTAAATCATGAGAATACACACAGGTAAGACACACACACTACTTAAATCATGAGAATACACACAGGTGAGAGGTTACATTACTGCTTTGTTAGATACTTAAGCAATAAGGCTCGAGGAGGTGTGGTATATGGCCAATATACCACGGCTAAGGGCTGTTCTTATGTACCACGCAACGCAGAGTGCCTGGATACAGCATATACCACATACCCCTGAGGTGCCTTACTGCTATTATAAACTGGTTACCAACGTAATTAGAACAGTAGAAATACATGTTTTGTCATTCCCGTGGTGTACGGTCTGATATACCACAGCTGTCAGCCAATCAGCATTCAGGTCTCGAACCACCCAGTTAAAATTGACATTAACTAAGTGCTCCACTCTTTCTCTCTCTCTCCTCTAGGGGAGAAGCCCTACCTGTGTACAGTCCCTGGTTGTGGGAAGCGATTTACAGAGTACTCCAGCCTGTACAAGCACCATGTGGTTCACACACACTGCAAACCTTACACCTGCAACCACTGTGGCAAAACTTACAGACAGACCTCCACGCTGGCCATGCACAAACGCACCACGCACGGAGACTTTGAGGCCACAGAGGACGGGGAAGGTATGTACACACACTCCTGTAACAAACACCAGCTGAGGACAGAAGGTCTGAACAGTATTCATGAATTAATTGGCTGCCTCTGTCTCTGTTGCAGAAGCGGTGGATGACCAATCACAGGCCTCCTTCCTGGAGGGGGCGGAGCAGAAAGAGGATGGGTCGGATTCCCAGGTTATCATTGGTTCTCAGGTAGTTAATCATTTCCTATCTAGTAATTCAGCTTGTGTGATATAGATAGAAAATAGCATAAGCTCTCAGCTGTCCCACCAAAGACTTGTGGATGCAGTCAACTCCTGAAACATGCAATAGTTTTCCATTCCCATTCATTTGATTGCAGCATGCTTCGGTTTAGCACATGCTGTCAAGACAACCTCAAGCTGTTGCATTTATCAGAGCTTTACTGTATTGTAAAAAACGGTTGGTTCTCTGTCCTTCAGTTTGATTGGTTCTGTTCTGGCAGGTGGGTCTATCGACAGAGGACCTACAGGCACTCAGCACGGCCATCACCATGGTAACGCAGGACGGCACAACCATTTCCCTGCCGACCCACCAGACAGACATGGCCGCCATGGGACACCACCACATCACCATGGTTACAGAGGAGGGCAAGGAGCTGCAGCCGGTATGTTGCACACACATCTTAGCCCACACTAAGCTATCTGTGTGAATCAGTATTTGCTCTTGCATGTCAATGTTTGTCCTGTAAAGTGGATCATCATGTTATTGGTGGTTTGTCTTTCCTCTCCAGGTTGCCATAGTGACATCGGAGGGTATTATGACAGGCGGCTTGCAGGGCTCCGGCCCTCACTACCAGCAGGTCGCACTGCTGGCCACGGCTAACGGCACCCAGATTGCTGTTCAGGTCAGTATAGAGTACACACACCAAGATTAACAACCTGTAAGTGACACTGAGCATTACACTGATTTGTTAATTGTGTGTGTGTGTAGCTGGAGGAGCAGCAGACGTTGGAGGAGGCCATCAGCATGGCGACAGCTGCCATCCAGCAGGGAGGGCTGGTTCAGGACGAGGACACATGAGAGGGGATCTGCTGAGACACACCTACCTCCCCCAAACAGAGCATCTTTCCCTGGGTACGACACGGTACCTGCTTAGCGCCAACCAGCTCCCCAGCACTCCTGGAGCCCTGTCTCCTGCAACAGGCACAGAGTGAGCAGAACTCCTATCTCGGAACCAATCAGAGAGAGACTCCGAGAAGCTGTTGTCATGGAGACTGGCTTTAGAATGTTCAGATGTGAGCAGATTGATCTTTCTTTGTTTGTTTTAGCCACAATACAGTAGCATACTCATCCTGCTGCTTCTGAGAAGCAGCACCTGCACTAAAGCTAGCTCCAGTTTGATTTTACCTCTAGTCTTCATAATCATGATACAATAAAGGATAAAAGCGTCTGCTAAATGGCATATCATGATACAATAATGGGTAAAAGCGTCTGCTAAATGGCATATCATGATACAATAATGGATAAAAGCGTCTGCTAAATGGCATATCATGATACAATAATGGATAAAAGCGTCTGCTAAATGGCATATCATGATACAATAATGGATAAAAGCGTCTGTTAAATGGCATATCATGATACAATAATGGATAAAAGCGTCTGCTAAATGGCATATGATACAATAATGGATAAAAGTGTCTGCTAAATGGCATATCATGATACAATAATGGATAAAAGCGTCTGCTAAATGGCATATCATGATACAATAATGGATAAAAGCGTCTGCTAAATGGCATATCATGATACAATAATGGATAAAAGCGTCTGCTAAATGGCATATCATGATACAAGAACGGATAAGTGTCTGCTAAATGGGCATATCGTGATACAAGAACGGATAAGTGTCTGCTAAATGGGCATATCGTGATACAAGAACGGATAAGTGTCTGCTAAATGGGCATATCGTGATACAAGAACGGATAAGTGTCTGCTAAATGGGCATATCGTGATACAAGAACGGATAAGTGTCTGCTAAATAGGCATATCGTGATACAAGAACGGATAAGTGTCTGCTAAATAGGCATATCGTGATAGCAGACGCTTTTATACGTTCTTCAAATTGGCATATCGTGATACAAGAACGTTTGTTTTGGTTTTGTATTTGTCTGATTGCAGTGAGTTTTCCAGTACTGTGTACTTCTGCGTCTACTCTGAAGTTTTGGTTTGAAGAGTGCTCTTAAACAGATGGATTCTTTCAACTGAAACACTTGTGAAACTGTTCAGAGGTAGACTGTCTGTCTGAGGAGCTAAAAGTTGGCCTTGTCTACGTCATTGAAGAAATGAACTGCAAAATCAGCGGTGTCAAGCTGCAACGTGTATCTGGATCTATGCTGACATTGCCGAGGTGTACATTTGTCAATAAATAGCTTTACCGTTGCTGTGTGTCTCTCACAATGCTTTTCTGGCTGATATTATTTCTGATTGTCTTTTCACCACCAGAGGGCAGACTCAGTCAGCTGTGGTGTTTTCCTTCTTTCAGAAAGATTAGCTTCTTGTCTTTGATCAAGTCTCTCCTATGAGATGTTTTGTTCACGGCATAATGTGCATGTTTAAAAGTTATTTTTTAACAAGACAAAGACAGTAACACCATAAAACGTCACTGTACAAACAGTGCATCTTAATGTAATAATAGGTCAAGGAAACAGGAGAGGCAGATGAGTCTTCAATGATAATTCACTCATTCATGCATGTTTTAATGAAACAACTCAAATCATGGCTAAATAAAAAAGGGTGGAAAAATAACCTTGGGATTAAAACAAACGGGAGACAAAACATGTGGTCACCATTGAATCTTTGCATTCCACCACTAGCTGTCTCCACCTTTCTCATTTGTTATGGGTTGCCACTTGTTGTGCCCACCCCCTCCCTGCACCCTCCAGCCTCTCACACAAAGGGGCAGATGGCAAAGCAGCAGCCCAGCCCTCTCTCATCCCCAGGATCAGTGCATTCCAGCCCCGCCACACTCCAACTAGTCCCCCCTTTATCACGACTCTCATGGTGGTGGTGGTTGTTGTTCAGGCCAAGAAAATGAACTAAACACAGAGGTATGGTGATCTGGATCTCATCGCTGTTCAGAAGGAGGAGAGCCTTTAACAACCGTGTTTTGGTCACATTCCCCTGCTCAGACTTTACATGCATCAACCAATGGTCTGATGCCACGTCATCGTCAGACAGATTGCTATAACATATGTTGTGGTTTTCTGATACGTAAAATACAGTACCTTGCCAGGTGTAGTTAGATCTGTAATGCGTCAGCAACGTCTGGGCAGAGGAACACACCCATAATCTACACCAGGCAGACCACAGGACACACCAAACCCTTCCTCCTCTCCACCCTTCCTACTTCCTTTCCTCTGCTTTGCTGCTCTGTTCTCCCTCGACAACAGCACCTGATTGGCAGGGGCGGCTGTGACATAACGCCTCATCGGGACCAACAGCTGCAGTGAGTGAGAGAGAGAGAAGGTAGAGAGAGCAGAGCCAAAGGAGTTGGTGTAAAGGGAGAGTGAGAGGTGAAACTGTAAATAGAGATTTGAGACAGGAGAACCGAGGAGAGGTACAAAGAAAGACACGTAAGAGGAGGTTAGGAGAAATATAGAGCAGAGCCAGAGAGAGAGGAGCTTTGGACAACCTACTCTATTGTGGTTCTCCCAGCTCTCCGTGCTCCCTCGCTTCCTGTAGTTCTTGTGATTACTGACACGTGTTAGAGCGGCCTTGGCTGCATCCTGTCTGAAAGGAGAATGGGGAGAATAAGGCCTACGCCTAGTACCAACACACACACACACACACATCTCAAGGCCTAGCACCAAAACACACTCAAATCTCACACACTTTCCCACACACAAACTCCCTGAAGTCAAACACTCAGTGAAACCCCCTTATAGCCTATAATCACCTCCTTCAGCTAAGTGATGCCAGACTAGTGTTTCATAAATAGTGTGTTGGGACTGGTGGGTTGGGGAGGATTCCCTTCAGATTACAATTTCAGGATACTTTGACTACTTGCTGACTTAACATTGGTTTTGTTGACTTGGTGGCCTAAAAGCATTAGGTGGGTCTCATAAACAACAAAAATGTTTTTGATTGGGTTGGTTGATGTCGTAAGACCTCTCATCTGTTGTGCTTGTGGCTGATAGGGTGGCTGGCTCTAGCCATAACTAAAACAACACACCTCACCGTTAGTATAATCAGCTGTCATCTTGGTTTACTAATCTGATGAACAAAGAGACATTCACAGGAGCTGGCTTCCTGCCAGAGGTGTACAGTGCAACCTGTGTAGGAGGTCGAGGAGTGACCTAGGCTGCTCCCTCTGTTATCCAGATCTGAGTGATATGAATCTGTGTGTTGGAATGATGTGCTGACACACAAACGCGTGCAGGATCTCTCATTTACTCATACACAAGCATGATGACACACAAACACGTGCAGGATCTCTCATTTACTCATACACAAGCATGCTGACACACAAAACACGTGCAGGATCTCTCATTTACTCATACACAAGCATGCTGACGCACAAAACACGTGCAGGATCTCTCATTTACTCATACACAAGCATGCTGACACACAAAACACGTGCAGGATCTCTCATTTACTCATACACAAGCATGCTGACACACAAAACACGTGCAGGATCTCTCATTTACTCATACACAAGCATGCTGACACACAAAACACGTGCAGGATCTCTCATTTACTCATACACAAGCATGCTGACACACAAAACACGTGCAGGATCTCTCATTTACTCATACACAAGCATGCTGACACACAAAACACGTGCAGGATCTCTCATTTACTCATACACAAGCATGCTGACACACAAAACACGTGCAGGATCTCTCATTTACTCATACACAAGCATGCTGACACACAAAACACGTGCAGGATCTCTCATTTACTCATACACAAGCATGCTGACACACAAAACACGTGCAGGATCTCTCATTTACTCATACACAAACATGCTGACACACAAAACACGTGCAGGATCTCTCATTTACTCATACACAAGCATGCTGACACAAACACATGCAGGATCTCTCATTTACTCATACACAAGCATGCTGACACACAATTCATTATAGAAAAGGCTTAATCATTAGTCCTGCTGTCTGTACATTTAGCTTATTCACACACTCATACATTTTGGTCACAGTATGGAAAGGGCACCCAAGTTCTTATGGGTACTTTATCACTGCAAATTCAATGCAAAACATGGATCCTAAAACACTACTGTTGGTCAAGCTGATTCTTCATGCTACCTCATTTACCCCACATCATGACCTCTTGTCTGTGATCTGTGCCTTCTCCAAGGGCTGTTTACACACACACACACACACTTTCACGCACATATACAGTGTGGTGAAAAAGTATTTGCCCCCTTTCTGATTTTCTGTTTTTGAAACTGAGTGTTATTATTTATTTTATTCATTTAACCTGCATTTAACTAGGCAAGTCAGTTAAGAACAAATTCTTATATATAATGACGGCCTACTAAAAGGCAAAAGGCCTCCTGCGGGGACGGGGGCTGGGATTAAAAATAAAAATATAGGACAAAACACACATCACGACAAGAGAGACCACTACATAAAGAGAGACCTAAGACAACAACAGCATGGCAGCAACACATGGCAGCAGCACAACATGGTAGCAGCACAAAACATGCTACAAACATTATTGGACACAGATAACAGCAAGAAGGTAGAGACAACAATAAATCACACGATGCAGCCACAACTGTCAGTAAGAGTGTCCATGATTGAGTAATTGAATTAAGAGATGGAGATAAAACTGTCCATTTTGTGTGTTTGTTGTACCTCGTTCCAGTCACTAGCTGCAGCGAACTGAAAAGAGGAGCGACCCAGGGATGTATGTGCTTTTGGGACATTTAACAGAATGTGACTGACAGAACGGGTGTTGTATGTGGAGGATGAGGGCTGCAGTAGGTTTCTCAGCTAGGGGGGAGTGAGGCCTAAGAGGGTTTTATAAATAAGCATCAACCAAGGGGTCTTGCGACAGTTATACAGAGATTACCAGTTTACAGAGGAGTATAGAGTGCAGTGATGTGTCCTATAAGGAGCATTGGTGGCAAATCAAATGGCCGAATGGAAAAGAACATCTAGCCGCTCGAACACACCCTTTCCTGCCGATCTATAAATTACGTCTCTGCAATCTAGCATGGGTAGGATGGTCATTTGAATCACGGGTAGTTTGGCAGCTGGAGTGAACCTAAGCCCCAGTCTGAGATCCTGAGCGCTCTGGAGCAGGTTTTCATCAAGGATCTCTGTACTTTGCTCCATTCCTCTTTGCCTCGATCCTGACTCGTCTCCCAGTCCCTGCCGCTGAAAAACATCCCCACAATATGATGCTGCCACCACTACTGTTCACCGAAGGGATGGTGCCAGGTTTCCTCCAGACGTGACACTTGGCATTCAGGCCAAGAGTTCAATCTTTGTTTCATCAGACCAGAGAATCTTGTTTCTCATGGTCTGAGAGTCTTTAGGTGCCTTTGGCAAACTCCAAGTTGGCTGTCATGTGCCTTTTACTGAGGAGTGACTTCCGTCTGGTCACTCTACCATGAAGGCCTGATTGGTGCTACAGAGATGGTTGTCCTTCTATAAGGTTCTCCCAACTCTACAGAGGAACTCGAGCTCTGTCAGTGACCATCGGGTACTTGGTCACCTCTCTGACCAAGAACATTCTCCCCCTATTGCTCAGTTTGGCCGTGCAGCCAACTCTAGGAAGAATCTTGGTGGTTCCAAACTTCCTCCATTTAAGAATGATGGAGGCCACTGTGTTCTTGGGGAACTACAATGCTGCAAAAATGTGTTGGTACGCTTCCCCAGATCTGTGCCTCGACACAATCCTGTCTCGGAGCTGTATGGACAATTCCTTGGACCTCATGGCTTGGTTTTTCCTCTGACATGCACTGTCAACTGTGGCACCTTATATAGACAGGTGTGTGCCTTTCCAAATCCAAATCCAATTAATTGAATTTACCACAGGTGGACTCCAATCAAGTTGTAGAAACATCTCAAGGATGAACAATGGGAACAGGATGCACCTGAGCTCAATTTGAGTCTCATAGCAAAAGGTCTGAATTCTTATGTAAATAAGCTATTTCTGTTTTCACTTTGTAATTATGGGGTATTGTATGTAGATTGCTGAGGATTTTAAAAAAATCATTTTTAGAGTGAGGCTCTAATGTAACACAATGTGGAAAAATTCAAGGGGTCTGAATACTTTCCAAATTGTTTTATTCATTTTTTACTCCGGACTCCAAAATTGCTCATCCTAATATTTATATATTTCATTATCCTATTCTTTTACTTGTACATTTTTTTATTGTTCTGAATTGGTAGATATTACTGCACTGTTGGAGCTAGGAACACAAGCCTTTCGCTACACCTGCAATAACATCTGCTAAATCTGCTGTGTATGCAACCAATACATTTTGAATTTGACATGAACATTTCTAAAAAAGCAACAAATGTGAAGTTTTGTAATGGCCTAGTCGAAGTCCAGACCCAATCTCAATTGAGATGTTGTGGCAGGACTTGAAATGAACAGTTCATGGTTGAAAACCCACCAATGTCGGTGAGTTACAGCAGTTCTGCATGGAAGACTGGACCAAACTTCCTCCAGAGCGACGTGAGAGACAGATCAACTACAGGAAGCGTTTGGTTGGAGTCATTACAGCTAAAGGTGGTACAATCAGTTATTGAGTGTAAGGGTGCAATTATACAGGGGCATTGGGTGTTTTTTTAATGAAATAAATGAAATAAGTATGTAATTTCTCTGTTATTTGTTCTCAGGCTCCCTTTATCCAATATTAGGTTTTGGTTCTGATTACTTCTGCATATTTTTGATACAGTAGTTTGAGAAAATTAGAAAGGAGGCAAATACTTTTTCACAGCCCTGTACATGAACACACACTCACACACTCACACACACTCACACACATACACACACTCAGACACTCACTCACTCACACACTCACTCACACACTCACATACTCACACACTCACACACTCACAGCATCAAGGACCCTACACACCCCAGCCACCAGCTGTACACTCCCTTGCCGTCAGGCAGATGGTATCGGAGCATGAGATTTGACACCAACAGGCTAAGAGACAGTTTCTATCTACAAGCCACTTGAAATGAAAATGAACAGACCGCCTGCACTGACTCTTCGCAACTTAGCACACATGCACACACACACATCACAACTGCTGCTGCCAGACTCTTATTTACTATTGCTAATACTGTACAATTTAAACACTTGCCCCCCAATACCCACTTCCCTGATACATGTATGCTGTAAATATTGGACTATAAATGATGCCTTCCTGTATTTTACTTATGCTAATTTTATTATATTCTACTAAGCCATTTAACTGATGTTCATATTCTTATGTTTTATTGTTGATTATTGTTGTTGCATTGTCGAGAAGGAACCTGCACGTAAGCATTTCGTTGGACGGTGTAGACCATGTGTATCCTGTACGTACGACTAATTAAACTTGAAAACAAACTAAATCAAATCACATTAGTCACATGCACCGAATACAACAGGCCGAATACAACCTTACCGTGAAATGCTTACTTACTTACCCAACAATGCAGTTCAATTAATAGTTAATAAGATATTTACTAAGTAAACTAAGTTTTAAAAAATCGAATCAATCAAAAGGTAACACAAGAAATGTACATATCAATAACGAGGCTCTATACGGGGGGTGGGGGGGGTCAATGTAAATAGTCCGGGTGGACGTTTGACTTGGTGCTCTGGTACTGCTTGACGTGCAGTAGCAGAGAGAACAGTCTATGTCTTGGGTGACTCGAGTCTTTGACAATTTTTGGGCCTTCCTCTGACACCGCCTAGTATATAGGTCCTGGATGTCAGGAAGTTTGGCCCCAGTGATGTACTGGACAAATACGCACTACCCTCTGTAGTGCCTTACTGTCAGATGCCAAGCAGTTGCTATACCAGGCGGTGATGCAACCGTACAGGATGCTCTCGATGGTGCAGCTGTAAAACCTTTTGAGGATCTGAGGACCCATGCCAAATCTTTTCAGTATCCTGAGGGGGAAAGGTGTTGTCATGCCCTCTTCACGACTGTCTTGGTATGTTTTTACCATGATAGTTTGTTGGTGATATGGAAACCAAGGAACTTGAAACTCTCGACCCGCTCCACTTCAGTCCCGTTGATGTTAATGGGAGTCTGTTAGGCCCTCTTTTTCCTATAGTCCACGATCAGCTCCTTTGTCTTGCTCACATTGAGGAAGAGGTTCTTGTCCTGGCACCACACTGCCAGGTCTGTGACTTATTCCCTATAGGCTGTCTCATCGTTGTCGGTGATCACTGTTTTGTCATCAGAAAACTTAATGATGGTGTTGGAATCGTGCTTGACCACACAGTTGTGGGTGAACAGGGAGTACAGGAGTGGACTAAGCACGGCCCTTGTCTTACCAGACGTTGCTGCTCTGTCCTGCCGAAACACAGAGAAGCCAGCCAGCTCTATATTATCTGTGTCGTCGTTCAGCCAAGTCTCCGTGAAACATAAGATATTACAGTTTTTAATGTCCCTTTAGTAGGATAAACTTGATCGTAGATCGTCCCATTTGTTTTTCAATGATTGCACGTTGGCTGATAATACAGAAGGTGGTGGGGGTTTATCTACTCGTAGGCAAATTCTTACAAGGCACCCCACCCTCCTGCCCCCTTTCTCGGTCTTTTCTTCACACTGATTTTTATTTAACTAGACAAGTCAGTTAAGAACAAATTCTTATTTACAATGACCTTTCAGTTACTGGCCCAACGCTCTAACCACTAGGCTACCTGCCACTGATGACGGGGAGTTTGGCCTTGTAACACATACTGTTGCTCTGACGTAGAGTAGTTTGGCTATTGTTCAGTCACCCCAGAGGTCTGGGTTTGATCATATCATCCTGACCCAATAAGCAGATGACAACAGCTCAAGGGGGAGAGAGGAGGGAGAAACAACACCCAACATGTCACGACCTTGGGGGAATACAACCTGGGGGACCAGCCTAGTCAGTCTAAATCGAAATCCTCTCCCTTCAGGGAAGGCCCTGCTAAGTATTGTGTGTTGACCCACATCTTGTCTCCATTCTGCTGGCTTATTATCGTTTGCCAGTGGGTAAAAAACCCAGACGGCTGCTCTCCGACATTGGAGCTGTTATCAGGGCCAGATAGGAGAGGAGGGCCTGGGTGTGGTGGCGGCCAGTGGCAAGGCCCACTTAAGTGGAGTAGTGTTTGTTTTTCAAGCACTCAACATGCTTGTTTTCCATAAGGGTTCCCCATGCCCCTATCCTCCTCTCCATCAACACAGTCAGAGAAAATCTGTACACCACACACACCTGCGCGCACGTGCACATACGCACAGACACAAAGGCCCACAGAACATTAGCAGGAACAGCAGTCCAAGCAAAACCTTTAACAGACCTGACCACCAGTTGTTCATACATACAGTAGAAGATACAGTATGATACACTAAGAAAAAACATGTCATTACTAACTTATTTCCCTCTCTTTGTAACAGTAACTCATCAAATCAAATCACATTGTATTGGTCACATACACGTGTTTAGCAGATGTTATTGCGGGTGTAGGGAAATGCTTGTGCTTCTAGTTGCGTCAGTGCAGTAATATCTAACAAGTCAGATCTAACAATTTCACAACAAATAACTAATACACACAGATCTAAGTAAAGGAATGGAATTAAGAATATATACATATATGGATGAGCAATGTCAGAGCATATGATAGCAGGGGTAGCCTAGTGGTTAGAGTGGTGGACTAGCAACTGGAAGATTGCAAGTTCAAACCCCTGAGCTGACAAGGTCAAATCTGTCGTTCTGCCCCTGAACAGGCAGTTAACCCACTATTCTTAGGCTGTCATTGAAAATAAGAATTTGTTCTTAACTGACTTGCCTAGTTAAATAAAGGTTAAAAATTATATCCTTTGACACATAGACTGTCATCTAACCAGGTGTGTATCAGTGGGTTGATGTCACGGTAAAGAACATCTTATTTGTTTTCTTCTCAGTTTCACAGCTACTTTCTGTGATTGACAGTCTTGACTCACCACATCCTCCCTACTCCCCCATGCTGTCTAACATGATGGAAAACCCAGCAATAGAGAAAAACAAACCACACTGTGGTTGTTCTTTTGTATGTGTGGCTTAGTCGGATTCTGTGCATTTAGGTAGTTTTGTATGAACTTTGTGTAATGTCATGAGTTTTGTATTAGTATTGTGTATGTCTGTCTGTGCTTAGGTGTGTGAGCATACATAGGGCACCATTGTGTGTTTAGGTAAGTGAGGGTGTGGGTACCACTATGGGGTTAACATGGCGAAGGAGGACTGCTCAGTGAGCTACAGCTGGAGAGTGTTTGGCTAGTGGAGGGGGATGGAGGGGACTGCCATGTGGGGGTTGTTTTGGGATGGGGAGATTAGGGGGTACGTGGGAGGTTGTTATGGGGGAAGACCGGAGAGGGGGAGGATTTGACAAGAGTTTGGGAGGGAGTCTGGGACGGAGTGGAGGGGGCACCCCTTTAATGTCTGACCACAAGCGGGTTGTGGGGGGGGATTTATTCAGACAGCTGCCCTTGGATTAGGTCGAGTTCCCGGCATCAACAGGGAACAATCTAGGCTTTGTGAGGTAAGGGGGTTGGGGGAGTGATGGCGGGGGATTTAGGGGTGAGAGAGAAGAGGGGGACATGGTGAGAGGGCCAAGAGGAGGGAGAGTTGGTAAACAGCTGCTAAAAACTCACACAACCCATAAAACTCAGACTGTCCTTTTAAAGTCTCACCTTTGCATGTTTACGGTGGCCTATTTCTGGAGTTTACTGCTGTTTGACTAATGTCTCCCTGTTCCAGTGGGTTTGACTTTAGGGCCACAGGTAGCTGCTAGGGTCATTCAGGACCATGAAACTGTTCAGTTAGGTGACATTTTCTGTTCTACTCAATACATTTCTATCTGAACGTTCTGTTATATGAGAAGAGAAGAGAAGTCCCCATTTTTACATCATGTTTAGCACTGAGCACTCAGAACTTGCTGGGGCAGAGCTAACTGTAATGTATTTTCACTCATATTCAAAGTAACTCACTAAACCCTGTCTTTCTTGCTCATTGTTATTACTTATAAAAACAAAGAGAAGGTCTGATCTAATCTGTATTTACAGTAGATAATGTGGTCGTTTGTATGTTTCTACTCATAAAGGAACACTCTGGGTTGGGTTTTGTACGATTGTACAAGTAAGATGAGTGACATGAGTTCCCTGATAAAGAAGAAAAATATAAGGGTTTTGAGAAGGGAAAAAGAGTCAGGCTCCTACACTTCAGTTTAATTATCTGAGGTAAAATCCCAGATCAAAGATAAAGAGCATGGGTCTTTTCTAGACAGGTTGGAGAGAAAGTCCTGGAGGTACTGTGGCTTTGTGTCCTACAATTGTTTCGTTGTTTACAGTATCACTTCAGTAGAAACAACAGCAAAAACTTACATAAAAGTTCAAACCTGCATTTTTACTGTTAACAAACCCCCCCCTCTCCCTCTCCATAGGGGCATCCCCAGTTAGCATCACAGATACAGTATGTCTCAGTTCCCTTCTGCCATTTTGACAGTAAGCTAAATGAGAAGTGAGACAGGTGGGCGAAAGAAAGACCAAGCACAACAGAGACAAAATGGTTTCACATGAGATGGAACACATAGGAGATGGATAGATAATGAGTGGGAGAGGATAGGAGAATGAGAATGTTATTGAGAGGCCCCTCTAGTCTATTTCTCCCTCACACACACAAGCACACAGACAGACAGCCGAGTGACAGAGTGAGAGACAATACTTGGGTCTATTGTAATGTATGGGGCAGGGAGGTAAACCTGTAAATACAGTGTCGAGAGACACCGTTCACACTTTCACATCAAATGGTCTCTCAGGCGACGGGTCGCAGAGGAAGGAGCTCTGGGTGTCATTACAGTCATATCCAAGGTCATACGACTAATAACCCATGGGCCTGTTGCTCTATCTTCCCCTTCAGACAGTGGCTTCCTAACACTTTTCTGTTGTGAACTACTTTAGGATTATCGAAATAAACAAAACATTATTTCTTGCCACATCTTAGTCTCCAGCTGCGACTATGAAACACAAGTGTCAGCAGTATCTTTCTACAGTATTTTCCGGGAAACAAATTAAATGGTGTTTTAGGGAGATTTAGATAAAGGAAGCGAAAGTTTCATTTATAGCCCAACAGGAAATTATGTATTGGCATGGGGTGAGAGAAAGACAGATTGAGAAATCATTTGCCATTTCAACCAATATGTTCTTGGACCAGTGAATAGGTTACCGACATGTTTATTATTATGTAGTACCACAGTACATATTTATTATGTAGTACCACAGTACATGTTTATTATGTAGTACCACAGTACATATTTAATATGTAGTACCACAGTACATATTTATTATGTAGTACCACCGTACATATTTATTATGTAGTACCACAGTACATATTTATTATGTAGTACCACAGTACATATTTATTATGTAGTACCACCGTACATATTTATTATGTAGTACCACAGTACATATTTATTATGTAGACCACCGTACATATTTATTATGTAGTACCACAGTACATATTTATTATGTAGTACCACCGTACATATTTATTATGTAGTACCACCGTACATATTTATTATGTAGACCACCATACATATTTATTATGTAGTACCACAGTACATATTTATTATGTAGTACCACAGTACATATTTATTATGTAGTACCACCGTACATATTTATTATGTAGACCACCGTACATATTTATTATGTAGTACCACAGTACATATTTATTATGTAGTACCACCGTACATATTTATTATGTAGTACCACCGTACATATTTATTATGTAGACCACCATACATATTTATTATGTAGTACCACAGTACATATTTATTATGTAGTACCACAGTACATATTTATTATGTAGTACCACGTACATATTTATTATGTAGTACATATTTATTATGTAGACCACAGTACATATTTATTATGTAGTACCACAGTACAGTACATATTTATTATGTAGTACTACAGTACATATTTATTATGTAGACCACCGTACATATTTATTATGTAGTACCACAGTACATATTTATTATAGTAGTACATATTTACCGTAGTACTACAGTACATATTTATTATGTAGTACCACAGTACATATTTATTATGTAGTACCACAGTACATATTTATTATGTAGTACTACAGTACATATTTATTATGTAGTACTACAGTACATATTTATTATGTAGTACCACCGTACAAACATGATTTTGGGAATCATATCAATTACATACAATTGTTTTGATTGTATTGATTCAATTGCTTCCAATCTTGTTTACATTCTGGATGATATGCATATTTCAATCAACTCAACCATCTCTAAACGAGGTACTACAACCAAACAACAGACAGGCCCTACTGTCCAGTAGAGACTTGGAACTCTATTCCATCTGTACCACTGAAGAGTTACAGATTGTGTGATAGAAATATAAAGGTTGTTTCTGACTGAGCAGATATATGCAACTTTTACAGTGAATGCAATTTCGCTAACGCAGGATCATTGCCTTTAAAACGGTGAACTTCCACGATACGGATTGAATAGAGCCCACAGTTGCACTGTTGACCTGAAACAACCCTTTTAAAAAAAAACAACAACAAACCCTGACATTCTCCAGTAATGACACAGAAATTAAACCATTGTGAAGCGCCAGACCAATTATCCCCATGCCTCAGGGTCGGGAAATCCTGGAGGACTGAGCTGGCCAGCCCTCAAGGGCGAGGGGCCCCCAGCCCGCTGGCTGGCCCAGCTCCTCAGCCCACTCTGGGGTAATTGGGGGGAGAGTGTCTGGTCTTTACAGTACCCAGCACCAGAGATTAGCCAAATGGCCTCAAAGGGGATCTACCCAACCACCCGCCCGCTCACACTGCACACCAACTGGTGTGTCCCCCTCCACAATGGGATGGTCTGGGGTGGCCAAGGCCAAAGAACTCTGAGTTATGGTGGGTTGTGGGAGGGGGGTGTGTGTGTGTTTTTGCTTGCAGACTAGGGGATGAAGCCTGAGCTGAGACAACACACTCGTAGCCTCAGGGCAGGGAAGGGTATCATAAAGGTGAATGAGAGAGATGAAAGAGAAAGAAAAAAAGCTTTAAGATCCTATAACTTAGGGATTCTAAATGAATATGATTATAGGGGAACCCAACTACATGTGGGGACTGCTCTGTCAAATAAGCTGTTGAATCTCTATTTCACTTGGGGAAGAAGAGACATACTAGCATTACTGTTTACTATCTCTCTACTTCTAGAAGTGACTGTTAGTAGCATATACTGCAGCATGAAGAACCCGTTTTTACTTCGTTGTGGGAATTGTGGGAAGTCAGTGAGTCCCACATAGACACGGAGACAGAGACAAAGACACAGAGAGAGAGAAAGAGATCCAGAAAGAGACAGAGCAAGGCACAGAAATAGAGAGCAATAGAAACAGAGACAGAGAGAAGCAAAGAAAGAGGGGGGAGCGAAACCAAGAAAACTGCCTGGATACCGCCATCGACCAATGAGAAAGCAGACAGGTCTATAAACAAAGTTTGACTGGCCCCAGCAGCTGCCTACAGGTCAGAGGTCATCCATTCAGTTGTCAATGAGCCCTTTAACCCACAGAGTTCTGGCTGTGAGAAGGAGAGGGGGAAGGAGGGCATGGATCCATTACACACACAACAGGACAGACTGGGGCTTTTGTTAAGGCAATGACCTACAGAAATGTACATACCCATAATTTTTCTGGTCAACATACACTATACACACAAAAGTATGTGTACACCCCTTCAAATTAGTGGATTCGGCTATTTCAGCCCGTTGCTGACAGGTGTATAAACTCAATCGCACAGCCATAGAATCTCCGTAGGCAAACATAGAATGGCCTTACTGAACAGCTCAGTGACTTTCAATGTGTCACCGTTATAGGATGCTACCTTTCCAACAAGTAAGTTCGTTAAATTTCTACCCAGCTAGAGCTGCCCCAGTCAACTGTAAGTGCTGCTATTGCGAAGTGGAAACGTCTAGGAGCAATAAAGGCTCAGTCGTGTAAGTGGTAGGCCATACAAGCTCACAGAACAGGATCGCAGAGTGCTGAAGCGGTTGTAACACTCCCTATCGAATTCCAAACTGCCTCCGGAAGCAACGTCAGTACAAGAACTGTTCATCAGGGGCTTCATGAAATGGATTTCCATGGCTGAGCAGCCGTACACAAGCCTAAGATCACCATGTGCAATGCAAGCGTTGGCTGGAGTGGTGTAAAGCTCGCCGCCATTGGACTCTGGAGCAGTGGAAACGCGTTCTCTAGAGTGATGAATCACACTTCACCATCTGGCAGTCTGACGGATGAATCTGGATTTGGTGGATGCCATGAGAACGCTACCTGCCCCAATGCATAGTGCCAACTGTACAGTTTGGTGGAGCAGGAATAACGACTTGGGCTAGGCCCCTTAGTTCCAGTGAAGGGTAATCTTAATGCTACAGCATACAATGGCATTGTAGACGATTATGTGCTTCCAACTGTGGCAACAGATTGGTGAAGGCCCTTTCTTGTTTCACCATGACAATGCCACTGTGCACAAAGCAAGGTCCATACAGAAATGGTTTGTTGAGATCGGTGTGGAAGAACTTGACTAGCCTGCACAGTGTCCTGACCTCAACCCCATTGAACACCTTTGGGATGAATTGGAACGCCGAATGCGAGCCAGGCTTAATCGCCCAACTACAGTCCCTCACTAATGCTCTTGTGGTTGAATGTAAGCAAATCCCCCCAGCAATGTTCCAACATCTAGTGGAAAGCCATCCCAGAAGAGTGGAAGCTGTTATAGCAGCAAAGGGGGGGACCAACTCCATATTAATGCCCATGATTTTGGAATGAGATGTTCGACGATCAGGTGTCCACATACTTTTGATCTTGCAGTGTAAGAAACAGTGTCACATTCTTGTCAGTTTGCCCCCAAACCCATGTAGTTAGTGGGCATTCATAGGTAACTTAAGATGCCGTTTCCTACGATACAATGCCCTAACAAAGTTAGATAAAGGAGGGTGAAGAAAAAGAAAGAGAGAGAGAGAGAGAGAGAGAGAGAGAAGGAGTGGGAGCGGGAGAGGGAGAAAGATGTGTAACGCCTCCAATCTATGTCCCAAACATGGACCGAATCAAACGACAAACTGACTAGAATTATCAAATGAGCACATACATACAATTACCATTTGAGTTTACTTTTCAAGCTGTGAGTGTTCAGTTGTCATCTGAATAAATAGTAGACAGTTTTAACAACTCTCTCTCTAACACACACACACACACACACACAGCGCCCCTTTGACTCAGTCAGGTGTGTTGCAGACAGAGAGCCCCCACTGACGTCACTCCTGTCTGTCTCTCTGTAGAAACCAAGAGTACAACATCACAACTATTCTCAACAGTTACTGTACCTTGTACTTCAGGAAAAATGCAGGCAAACGTAAGATACCATGGTGAACGTCAGTTGCTGCATGTCAATCTACAAACTCGGCACCTGCCAACAGAGATACTGCAACAGTATTTATTGTATTTATGAGCCAATTTTACAATCCAGCAGGTCAAATTGACAGGGCATTTTAGACAGGGAACATGTTGTTGTGCTGACATAACCACTATTATATGAGCAACATGTTCACTGCAAATATGACGTAATACATTATTGTGTCACTGTACCACTCTAAACCACTGGTCTACCTCCCAAGGGCCAAAGCAGATCTTGTGTCAGGGAAGCTGAATTTTCTTGGATCGTTACCATAGTTAGCTTAGCGTACTGCTTATCTGGGTCTCATTTACAGTGTGATTTGCCTGCGAATTCCTAAGACACAGGAGTGGCTGCTTCAGACAGTCTTGATTGGGTCACACAGAGAACAATTAGGAGTGCGTGTTAGGAGTTAGGAGTGTCATGTTGTGTGTCCTATGTGAGACGTGATACATATGATAGGTCTGAATTGGGGTGAAATCCACACTTACAGTCCTAAAGAATCGCTGCCATATCTATGTCCCCCTGTTTTACCCTCGAATGGCGCCCTCACCAATCCCACTGTGTGATGTCACCAAAGTTTACATGTTGAGCCTGACACCCACAGCCCGTTTCCACACATCACCTCCCATTATATCCTCCTTCACACCTACTTTATGATTCAACTGGGTCTTACTGTGAGCACACACAACCGACACCAGACACAGACACAACTGTGTCCACTAACAGAGACAAAGACACAGCGCGGTAAATTCTCACACACATACATTGGTCTACTCTACTCAAACACAATCCTGAGGGAAATATAAACAGAGAGACATAAACAGAAATAAACTCTGGCTAATAAACAACCTCGCCTAAACACCTACATCTTGTTTACAGACTCAATTAAATGATATCCCTCTTCGCACCAATGATTAAATGAGGACCACTTCACTCGCTGTTCTGTTCGCACCCACACATATCCTGTCTTTCTCTCCCATACATACATAAATGCCCCCTTCCCCCACACACACATGCAACACACAATCAATATTCTGTAGATAATAAGGTAGAGGTCAACTATTAGAAAGTCTCTATTTATCCACATTTTATTTGAGTTTTTGTGTGTATATTCTAGTGTGTGATGTATTTTGTACCTGAAATCAGATATTCAGATTAGCTACAAATTTGACTGTTATAAAAGTAAACATAATTAAAGAAAACAGTAGTACTTTGATGGTTAGCCATTTACTTTGTAACCCCAGAGGATCAGACCAAAATAACAGCATCAGGCAAACCTTTGGAAAATTCCACTCTAACACATCTATGATCAATAGGACTCCACCAAGGAATAAATTACACTGATTCCACTCCTCTGTTTCTCTGCTCAACTCCCCCTCCTACCTCTTTTTTCTCTCCCCCCTCAGTCAAAGCGGCCTAATCCACCCCGGGCACTTGTTTGCTGCATGAAAAGTTATGTCGACCTCACAGGCCTCACAGGGGGGCTCACTGAGCTGAAAGAGGCCTTTTTCTGATGTTTAGTGCTGGATGGATGGGGGCAGTGGGCACAGGACGAGGTGGGGATGGGACAGATGGTGCTATGGCTACTGTGAGAGGGGGAGCCAAGGATAGAGAGAGGGAGACGGGAGTAGAGCCGGGGAACGAGGCTTGCCTTTTTTTATTGTTCCTCTCATCTCCCCCGGCTTTCACAAACACCAGATGCCCCTTTCCTGAAAGGCCCAGCAAAGCGATGCCAATTGTCCCACTCACGTGCTGCAAGAGGTCCGGTGCCCCTCGGCTTACGTCCCTCAACCCTCCTGGGTCAGCAGGGTGAGATGAAAGGGGGAACAGGGATGGGTGAGGGAGGGAGGGGGTACACCAACCTTCTTTTCACCTTTTAGAGGCCTGCATTCAGGTCTTTCTCCCTCTCTCTGCTGCTGGGTTTTAGGGGCACAGAAGAGGAGGGTAAAAAAGCCAGGTGACACTGAGGGTGTGTTCTCATTGATGAGAATTTCGAGAGATTCTAAAGAGGTATTGATTCTCGAGAGACATTAGTGTAATGTAAACTAGCGTATTTCTTATGTCTCGAACACTACCTCGGGAGGTCGCGCACGACACTCGTCCGACAGTTGCTCTCTAAGCAGGGCAGGTTAAACAGAATTGTCTCATTGAGCCCAACATTCATACAATACAAATACCTTAAGCCATTTTGCCACAACTTTGGAAGTATGCTTGGTATCATTGTCCATTTGGAAGACCCATTTGTGACCAAGCTTTAACTTCCTGATGGATGTCTTCAATATATCCACATAATTGTCCTTCCTCATGATGCCATCTATTTTGTGAAGTGCACCAGTCCCTCCTGCAGCAAAGCACCCCTGCAACATGATGCTGCCACCCCTATACTTCACGGTTGGGATGGTGTTCTTCGGCTTGCAAAGCCTCCCTCTTTTTCCTGCAAACATAACGATGGTCATTATTGCCAAACAGTTCTATTTTTGTTAATCAGACCAGAGGACATTTCTCCAAAAAGTACGCTCTTTGTCCCCATATGCAGTTGCAAACCGTAGTCTGGCTTTTTTATGGCGGTTTTGGAGCAGTGGCTTCTTCCTTGCTGAGCGGCCTTTCAGGTTATGTCGATATAGGACTCGTTTTATTGTGGATATAGATATATTTTTTACCTGTTTCCTCCAGCATCTTCGCAAGGTACTTTGCTGTTGTTCTGGGATTGATCTGCACTTTTCACACCAAAGTACGTTCATCTCTAGGAGACAGAACGCGTCTCCTTCCTGAGTGGCATGACGGCTGCGTGGTCCCATGGTGTTTATACTTGCGCACTATTGTTTGTACAGATGAACGAACGTGGTACCTTCAGGCGTTTGGAAATTGCTTCCAAGGATGATCCAGACTTGTGGAGGTCTACAATTTTTTTCTGAGGTCTTGGCTGATTTCTTTTGATTTTCCCATGATGTCAAGCAAAGAGGCACTGAGTTTAAAGGTAGGCCTTGAAATACTGTACATCCACAGGTACAGCTCCAATTGACTCAAATTATGTTAATTAGCCTATCAGGAACTTCTAAAGCCATGACATGATTTTGGGGAATTTTCTAAGCTGTTTAAAGGCCCAGTCAACTTAGAGTATGTAAACTTCTGACCCACTGGAATTGTGATACAGTGAATCATAAGTGAAATAATCTGTCTAAACAATTGTTGGAAAAATGACTTGTCATGCACAAAATAGATGTCCTAACCGACTTGCCAAAACTATAGTTTGTTAACAAGACTCCAACCTAAGTGTATGTAAACTTCCGACTTCAACTGTACTGAGATCATATGACAAATCATGTGACACTTTGATTGCACACAGGTGGACTTTATTTAACTAATTGTGTGGCTTCTGTAAGTAATTGAAGGACACCAAAAATTCTGAGATTTCCATACCCAACTATAACATTTTCCGTCAAGATAGAACCGCCAAAGGGGGAGGAGTTGCAGTCTACTGCAGAGATAGCCTGCAAAGTAATGTCATACTTTCCAGGTCCATAGCCAAACAGTTCGAACTACTAATTTTAAAAATTACTCTCTCCAGAAATATGTCTCTCACTGTTGCCGCCTGCTACCGACCCCCCTTAGCTCCCAGCTGTGCCCTGGACACCATTTGTGAATTGATCGCCCCCCATCTAGCTTCAGAGTTTGTTCTGTTAGGTGACCTAAACTGGGATATGCTTAACACCCCGGCAGTCCTACAATCTAAGCTAGATGCCCTCAATCTCACACAAATCATCAAGGAACCCACCAGGTACAACCCTAAATCTGTAAACAAGGGCACCCTCATAGATGTCATCCTGACCAACTGACCCTCCAAATACACCTCCGCTGTCTTCAACCAGGATCTCAGCGATCACTGCCTCATTGCCTGTATCCGCTACGGAGCCGCAGTCAAACGACCACCCCTCATCACTGTCAAACGCTCCCTAAAACACTTCTGTGAGCAGGCCTTTCTAATCGACCTGGCCCGGGTATCCTGGAAGGACATTGACCTCATCCCGTCAGTTGAGGATGCCTGGTCATTCATTAAAAGTAACTTCCTCACCATTTTAGATAAGCATGCTCCGTTCAAAAAATGCAGAACTAAGAACAGATATAGCCCTTGGTTCACTCCAGACCTGACTGCCCTCGACCAGCACAAAAACATCCTGTGGCGGACTGCAATAGCATTGAATAGTCCCCGCGATATGCAACTGTTCAGGGAAGTCAGGAACCAATACACGCAGTCAGTCAGGAAAGCTAAGGCCAGCTTCTTCAGGCAGAAGTTTGCATCCTGTAGCTCCAACTCCAAAAAGTTCTGGGACACTGAAGTCCATGGAGAACAAGAGCACCTCCTCCCAGCTGCCCACTGCACTGAGGCTAGGTAACACGGTCACCAACGATAAACCCATGATTATCGAAAACTTCAACAAGCATTTCTCAACGGCTGGTCATGCCTTCCGCCTGGCTACTCCAACCTCGGCCAACAGCTCCGCCCCCCCGCAGCTACTCGCCCAAGCCTCTCCAGGTTCTCCTTTACCCAAATCCAGATAGCAGATGTTCTGAAAGAGCTGCAAAACCTGGACCCGTACAAATCAGCTGGGCTTGACAATCTGGACCCTCTATTTCTGAAACTATCCGCCGCCATTGTCGCAACCCCTATTACCAGCCTGTTCAACCTCTCTTTCATATCGTCTGAGATCCCCAAGGATTGGAAAGCTGACGCAGTCACCCCCCTCTTCAAAGGGGGAGACACCCTGGACCCAAACTGTTACAGACCTATATCCATCCTGCCCTGCCTATCTAAGGTCTTCGAAAGCCAAGTCAACAAACAGGTCACTGACCATCTCGAATCCCACCGTACCTTCTCCGCTGTGCTATCTGGTTTCCGAGCCGGTCACGGGTGCACCTCAGCCACGCTCAGGGTACTAAACGATATCATAACCGCCATCGATAAAAGACAGTACTGTGCAGCCGTCTTCATCGACCTTGCCAAGGCTTTCGACTCTGTCAATCACCATATTCTTATCGGCAGACTCAGTAGCCTCGGTTTTTCTGATGACTGCCTTGCCTGGTTCACCAATTACTTTGCAGACAGAGTTCAGTGTGTCAAATCGGAGGGCATGCTGTCCGGTCCTCTGGCAGTCTCTATGGGGGTGCCACAGGGTTCAATTCTCGGGCCGACTCTTTTCTCTGTATATATCAATGATGTTGCTCTTGCTGCGGGCGATTCCCTGATCCACCTCTACGCAGACGACACCATTCTATATACTTCCGGCCCGTCCTTGGACACTGTGCTATCTAACCTCCAAATGAGCTTCAATGCCATACAACACTCCTTCCGTGGCCTCCAACAGCTCTTAAACGCTAGTAAAACCAAATGCATGCTTTTCAACCGTTCGCTGCCTGCACCCGCACGCCTGACTAGCATCACCACCCTGGATGGTTCCGACCTTGAATATGTGGACATCTATAAGTACCTAGGTGTCTGGCTAGACTGTAAACTCTCCTTCCAGACTCATATCAAACATCTCCAATCGAAAATCAAATCAAGAGTCGGCTTTCTATTCCGCAACAAAGCCTCCTTCACTCACGCCGTCAAACTTACCCTCGTAAAACTGACTATCCTACCGATCCTCGACTTCAGCGATGTCATCTACAAAATTGCTTCCAACACTCTACTCAGCAAACTGGATGCAGTTTATCACAGTGCCATCCGTTGTGTCACTAAAGCACCTTATTAAACCACCCACCACTGCGACCTGTATGCTCTAGTCGGCTGGCCCTCGCTACATATTCGTCGCCAGACCCACTGGCTCCAGGTCATCTACAAGTCCATGCTAGGTAAAGCTCCGCCTTATCTCAGTTCACTGGTCACGATGGCAACACCCACCCGTAACACGCGCTCCAGCAGGTGTATCTCACTGATCATCCCTAAAGCCAACACCTCATTTGGCCGCCTTTCGTTCCAGTTCTCTGCTGCCTGTGACTGGAACGAATTGCAAAAATCGCTGAAGTTGGAGACTTTTATCTCCCTCACCAACTTCAAACATCTGCTATCTGAGCAGCTAACGATCGCTGCCGCTGTTCATAGTCTATCGGTAAATAGCCCACCCATTTTTACCTACCTCATCCCCATACTGTTTTTATTTATTTTATTTTATGCTCTTTTGCACACCAATATCTCTACCTGTACATGACCATCTGATCATTTATCACTCCAGTGTTAATCTGCAAAATTGTAATTATTTGCCTACCTCCTCATGCCTTTTGCACACAATGTATATAGACTCTCCTTTTTTCTACTGTATTATTGACTTGTTAATTGTTTACTTCATGTGTAACTCTGTGTTGTCTGTTCACACTGCTATGCTTTATCTTGGCCAGGTCACAGTTGCAAATGAGAACTTGTTCTCAACTAGCCTACCTGGTTAAATAAAGGTGAAATAAAAAAAATAAAAAAATTGATTGCACCAGATCTTATTTAGGGGCTTCATAGCAAAGGGGGGGAATACATATGCACACACCACTTTCCAGTTTTTTTAAATGTTTTGAAACAAGTGATTTTTCTTTTTCACTTCACCAATTTGGACTATTTTGTGTCTGTCCATTACATGAAATCCAAATAAAAATCCATTTAAATTACAGGTTGTAATGCAACAAAATAGGGAAAACAATTGACCAAGGGGGATGTACTGAACATGATGGGAGACAGAGAGCTGGTTTCAAGCGTAGGGCGCAGCAGGTGTTTATTGGTGTCATCGCCCTGATCTGTTTCACCTGTTCCTGTGATTGTCTCCACCCCCTCCAGGTGTCACTTATTCTCCCCAGTGTATTTATCCCTGTGTTTCCTGTCTCTCTGTGCCAGTTCATCTTGTATGTTAGTCAAGTCAACCAGTGTGTTTTTCCCGTACTCCTTTTGCTATTCTCTTTTTGATAGTCTTCCCGGTTTTGACCCCTGCCTGACTCTGGACTACTTTCCTGCCTGCCTGATCTGACCTTGATTCTGCCTGCCCTTTGGTACCTTTTGGAATCTGACCTGGTTTTGACACTTTTGCCTGTCCACAACCATTTTCTTGCCTTACCCTATTGGATTAATATATATTGTAAGACTCCAACCATTTGCCTCCTGTGTCTACATTTGGGTCTCCTCTTGTGTCATGATAATTTGTAAAGGATGACAGGAGGAGGTAGGTAGCTGGGTCCAGGCGCAGGCAGAAGGTCATACACAGGGGGTCCAAAAAGACAATAGTACAAGCAGGTAAAAGGCTAGTAATGTCCTCCGGGAGATCAGACGATAAGTTGATAACAGGAAATCCGATAGGCTAAAATACAGGCAGGCAAAAGGCGTTGCTAGTTTTTCCCTGCCTCACTATCATACACAGGAAGATTAAATTACGGGAAAAACAGAGCTCCGAATACAAGTATGTCACAAAACAAACAATACCTCACAATGGGGTGCAAAGAACTGAACTAAATAGTGTGTGATAATGACACACAGGTGTGTGAACAGGTGATCAGAATTCAGGTGATTGGGATGTGGAGAGTGAGCTGTGTTCAGGGGATCTATGTGTTTGAGAGTGTGGGCTGGAAAGTGAGCTGCGTTCAGGGGATCTATGTGTTTGAGAGTGTGAGCTGGAAAGTGGGCTAAATAGTGTGTGATAATGACACACAGGTGTGTGAACAGGTGTGGAGAGTGAGCTGGGGATCTATGTGTTTGAGAGTGTGAGCTGGAAAGTGGGCTGGAAAGTGAGCTGCATTCAGGGGATCTACATGTTTGAGAATGTAAGTTGGAAGCAGACGTTACAGGGAATGAATACTTTTGCAAGGCACTGTACATATTAAAAAGGTGGACTTTTATCATTTATTGCAATAGTCATAAACTGTACAGCAAAAGCAGAGAAGAAGTTGGAGAAGAATGGCATCATTGGCGTGCGGCTGAACGTTTTTCTTCGTGATTTCACAGGCGAGGCCTTGCAAGGAATCCTGTCAACGACTGTTCCGCCCTAACAGGCCCCTGAACCTGTGTAGGGATGTATTTAGGATTGGACTGTTACTGGAGGAGTGGGATTTGTTTTGTTTGTTGATATTTTTGTATAATGTTTGATGTTGTTTTTCTCCTTTTCTGGCAATGGATTTTTAATTTTATCGCTCAATAGCCCGTCCAGTTGGTGGGGGTAATGCATTAAACCCGTTAAACTCCACCAAAGAAGAAGAAGAATTGTTTTACCCCGCTTGGCTGCTCTGAGCTACCTACCAGATGTCAGAGGCGCAGGCGAGGAAGATGGAGGATGACAAGAATAAACAAAGAAGAAAGAAGAGGTTCAAACCCAAACAAACATCTGTGAAATACAACCCGAGTACTTTCTCCTTTGTGTCAAGAACAGGAGAGAAAATTACATGTTACGCTCCTTATAACCCTGAGCTGTCGACGGACAATGAATTTGAAATTGAAAGCAACAGAAGTGAAGAGGAAGAACCCGCGTCGTCAGATGAGGTGAAGGCTTCCGAGCCTCACCCCAATAATCAGGAAAATGCCAGAGATTACTCTGGTCCAGTGGGAGTACAATTCTTGGAGAAAGTAGATCTATCTGTTTGTGGTATCAGGCTGGGCAGGGAAGAAGTTGGGTTCTGTCAATTTGGTCAAAGCATCCAGAGGTGAACTGTGTGTCTGCTGCCCAGAGGGAGAGGGTCCTAGGCATATCGCCAGAGCTGTGTCCTGCTGTGCTCTCCGGGAACAGTGTGCCGCTGAAAGGAGGGATAACTGGGGTGGTATTGAGTGTTGGTGTGGATCACCTGAAGTTGGGGATCTGCAGTGTCTATGATGCACGTCGTTTGGTGAGGCGCAGACCCGGTGGTGAATATGAGACTGAGGAGACCCTTTCTGTCCTGGGTTTTGATGCAGAGTGTTTGCCGGATAAAGTCAAGCTAGGGTATATAAGTTATCCTGTGAGAGCTTCTGATCCGAACCCACTGCAGTGTTTCAGGTGACAAGTTTATGGTCATATTGGAGCAGTATGCAGGAGGGAGATTTTGAGGTGTGTGAAATGTGAAGCAGGGCATGGGACTAAGTGTGTAGTTTTGGTGGAAAAAGTGGAGTGTTTCAATTGTGAGGGAGGTCATGTTGCTGGGGATCAGAAGTTACCTGTGCACGTGTTAAATAGTTAAATAAAAAAATGTTTTAAAGAAAGTGAGACAAGTTGAAGTTTCCAGGGTGAGAGCAGTGCAGAAAGTGTCCTATGCTGAGGCAGTGAGGAAAGTAGAGGATGATGGGCAAAGGGTGAGGGAGCTTGTTCGTTATTGCTATCGTCATTAATTGTATAGCACAGATGGAATGGAAATCCCAGAAGATTGAATTGGTAGTAGGTGACGGCCTGGTGTGGGATATGTTAGTGCCACAGAGAACCATAAGAACCATCATCCAGGCAAGAAGCATGCTCCAAGAAGCTGATAAACTCACCGCAGAAATTATCAATGTTTTCAGTGTCAATTTTGCATTTACAGTACCACTCAAATGTTTGGACACACTTACTCATTCCTGGGTTTTTTCTTTATTTTTCAATTATTGTAGAAAAGTAGTGAAGACATCAAAACTATGAAATAACACATTTGGAATCATGTAGTAACCAAAAAAAGTGTTAAACAAATCAAAATATATTTTATATTTGAGATTCTTCAAAGTTAACTGACTGATATCTCATAGAACAAAGTGTATAAGATCTCCTAAAAGTCTGTGTTATCCTCAGACCTTATGTTCTGCGTTTATTCCAAAACCCTCTTCCTTCCCCATTCATTTTTCCCAAAGGAATGGCTGAACGAACCAGAGGTACATCCTTTCTGTTTTTTAGGACAACAAGCTGGAGAGCTCTATAGCCCCTGAGTGCCCCTCAGGGAGTTTCAGGGGGATTCTTATGGAAAAAATGCACCCACTGCAGGGTGTCTCCGTATGTGTGTCTATGATGTGATAGACGTGTTAGACATGCGACTCGAGAAGCAAATCAAATCAAATCAAATTTATTTATATAGCCCTTCGTACATCAGCTGATATCTCAAAGTGCTGTACAGAAACCCAGCCTAAAACCCCAAACAGCAAGCAATGCAGGTGTAGAAGCAGCATTGCATTTGTGGAAACCAAGACTGTTTTCAGGACAGCCCTTTTTGTAGCTAGATATTTTTTATAAGTTGCGTCAGGGACCATTTAAGCCTTAACCTAATTTTCCTAACCTGCCACGTTAATTATCTTTGCCAAAATAATCCATTCACCTGATAGATGTGGCATATCAATAATCTTTTTAAGCAGCATGATCATTACACAGATGGCCCTTGTGCTGGGGACAATAAAAGGCCCTTCTAAAATGTGCAGTTTTGTCACATAACACAATGCCACAGATGTCTAAATGTTTGAGGGAGTGTGCAATTGGCAAGCTGACTGCAGGAATGTCCACCAGAGCTGTTGCCAGAGAATGTAATGTTAATATCTCTACCATAAGCCACATCCTGCTTCTTCACCTGCGGGATTGTCTGAGACCAGCCACCCGGACAGCTGAGGAAACTGTGGGTGTGCACAACCAAAGAATGTCTCCCCAAACTGTCAGAAATCGTCTCAGGGAAGCTCAACAGCGTGCTCGTCGTCCTCACCAGGGTCTAGACCTGACTGCAGTTCGGCATCAGAACCGACTTCAGTGGGCAAATGCTCACCTTCGATGGCCACTGGTACGCTGGAGAAATACGCTCTTTGTGGATAAATCCCGGTTTCAATGATGTCAATGTTGTGAACAGAGTGCCCCATGGTGGCAGTGGGGTTATGGTATGGGCAGGCATAAGCTATGGACAATGAACACAATTGCATTTTATCGATGGCACGTTGAATGCACAGAGATAACTTGACAATATCCTGAGGCCCTTTGCTATTCATCCGCCGCCATCACTTCAGCATGATAATGCACGGGCTCATAACGCAAGGATCTGTACGCAATTCCTGGAAGCTGAAAATGTCCCAGTTCTTCCATGGCCTGCCTACTCACCAGACATGACACAGATTGAGCATGTTTGGGATGCTCTGGATCAATGTGTATGACAGGGTGTTCCAGTTCCTGTAACTTCGCACAGCCATTGACGAGGAGAGGGACAACATTCCACAGGCCACAATCAACAGCCTGATAAACTCTGTGCGAAGGAGATGCGTTGCACTGCATGAGGAAAATGGTGGTTACACTAGATACCGGCTGGTTTTCTGATCCATGCCCCTACCGTTTTTTTACGTATCTGTGACTAACAGATGCATATCTGTATTCCCAGTCATAATAAATTAATAGATTAGGGCCTAAGGAATGTATTTCAATTCACTGATTTCCTTATATGAGTAACTCAGTAAAATTGTTGAAATTGTTACATGTTGAGTTTATATTTTTGTTCAGCGTAACTATTGATGATTTTCAGGTCAGGTCAGCTTGACTCTAAATGTATTTTATTAAGAAGTTAAGAAGAAATCTAAAGGTAGAAGAATTTCAGACATGGAGTACCAAGAAGAAGCTGTAGGGAACCAGACACAAACACACCCTCATATTCCTTTTGGTTGATTTTTTAAAATACATGTTTTATTGTTGACTCTTTTTGGTTAACAGTCACATACACAGCAAATATAGTAGTTCATAGTATAGTAGCATTCGTAATGATAGTGTGGTTTTAGAAAGGAAAACAGCTAGAGATGTCCTCAGGTTTGTACTCTTAACACAGAGGCAGACTATCTCAATGTCAATGACATCAGCATGTTTGCAAATGCAAGTGTCAACATCCTTTTGTATATACGCATATTACCCATTGACAGAGAAGTATATTAATATGCAGAAAATGAGAGAAATAAATCATTGAAGAATGAGGTTAAATTGAGAACTCTTGGTTTATATTTTTGTATTTACTCCCACACACACAAATCAAATATTGTCACATGCTTCGTAAACAACAGGTTGAGACTAACAGCGAAATGCTTACTTACGGCCCTACCCAACAATGCAGAGAAAAAAAAGAGAAATAATTTAAAAAGTAATAACACGTAAAAGTTAAATACACAACGGGTAGTTTGGCCAATGCATGGGGTACTAGTACCAAGTCGATGTGCAGGGGTACGAACTAATTGAGGTAGATACTGTATGTACTTATAACTATGAATAAATGTGACTAGGCAACTAGATAACAGTAGCAGCAGCGTGTGACGAGTCAAACGTTTGTGCAAGAAGGGTCCATGCAGATTGCTAAATAGTATATTTGGTTAACTACTTAATTGTCTTATAGGTCATCATTGTAAATAATTTGTTATTAACAGTGAAGGAAGTTTCAAACACAACCAACGATTTGCTCCTTGCGGTTGCTCTAAGATGGCAACTCAGCACAAATGTGCATGTGCCTACTGAATTATTGAATCTCAACATGGAAAGTCAGTGGATGCATTTGATTCACTTTTGAGATAGTATGGATGTCAAACAAAGGCAGGCAACTACAGAGGACAAAGGTGGGCATTTCATAATTTAAATGTGAAGTATTGACCTTGGGCGAATCGTTGCTAGATTCCACAAAGCCTGGTCTCGGCCCCAAGCCGTCAGTGAAGTTCATCATAAAAACTCCCTTCACCATGGAGTGGAGTTTAGTCTGCTAAAGGCACTTAGACTAGTAATACTTAAAACACATCACTGTCTGTGTAGGTCTATTGGCTGGGTTGAATTATTTCCAACACAGTTTGGCCTGCTGTCTGTTAAGGCTCAAGCAGAGTAAGCCTGGAAGGTAGGATTGCTGAATCAAGACATCCACTAACAAATGTGTAAGTTTACACAAACACCATCCTTGAAAGGTTTATTTGCAGAAAAAAACTGCCAACACTTGCAGGGAGGAGGGTGGGTTTACTAAATAACTTCACACATTCTCCCAGGACAGAACTGATAACAGGACAGTGTACATGCTGATAAGTCCTCCCTCTTCTGTGGCTGGTGCAGGGCATGTCAAGACACGTGTGCCCTTAGTGACAAGCCAAACCAGCACTGAGGCACAGACAAGCCTGATCCTGAGAGAGAACGCATGATTGAGTGACAATGCACCATTCATATAAACCCTGCATATAGATAAATAGATCAGATTGGTCCAATGCAAACATGAGTCGGGATAGGAGCTCATAGAAGTTATGGGCAACAATTAGCCAATCCGGTCAGATCTATTCATGGGTTTCAAGAGTAGAGGCTGGGGGCATTTATGTAGAATATGGCATAAACAGAGTTCCGGTTCTCTCAAGTTACAACAGGAAGAGATTACTTAGAATGGGCTACCAGTGAAAGGATAAACTATAATGCAAATTGAACAGACCACAGCAAGAGAATCTGAATTCATAAAGGTTTATTGTAATAAAATTGACAAACTGTACAAGTATCTAGATATGCACATCTTTTTTAAAATGTACATTAAATGCATACTGTGCTTCAAATAGCTTAAACTCTACATCTTTCCCATCTAGAACAGTAAACAATGGTGAGCTGCTCAACAGCTCGGTAGGGAGAGAGTATACTACAGAGGGCTGAGAGCATCACGCTACCTGGCAGTGATAGACGTTAATATGACGCCAACCAACCACCTCACAGCTTATACACAAGGCAAACTACCCAGGGGAGAATAACAGGGAACACTTGTCAAAGAGACAGATTCACATAGGAAAAACATTCACAATAGTGATCAATATTAAAACCAACCACTTCTTGAACATGTTGAAAGTAAAGCTATTTTAGATTAAAAAGTCAAATCTTTCTCAACTAGGATCCAAGAGGTTTGAAATTAGTTGACTATTTGTTGAGAGATTTAGCCAAACTCCAGTTGCTCTGAATACTCTTGACTATTGCACAAAAGGAGCCAAGATATAAAGTTTGGCAGCAATATTCAACGCAAAGGGATTTGGGAAGACATTGTCATGTTAAGGTAGTATAACCTGTTAGAGGCAGCTCTTTTTCAACTAGGATGTCAGACGTTGTCTCGATTTCAGGGCACAGGTAGGTTAAAAGAGGCCCTGTAAGATTACAAACCAGCAGTACACAAACATATATTTTTTAAAGTTAATCTTGGAAATGTATGGGTACCTGAACAAATACTTAACGCTCCAGTTATGATTGCTTTAGGATACATTTGTGAGAAGTGGCAATGGTGTGAAGTATTATTACTATTGCACCATGAGATACTAACATCTGAATCCCAGAGTCATTTTGTATACACTTTGAGTCCTGGCTTGATTGTAGTGTGTCAAGACCACAGGACAGAAGCACACTACATACTGAGTCTCTGCAGTGCAAAAAGAGCCTATAGGCTGGTAGTCAAACAAACAAAAAACTAACCCAACAGAAACACTACAACAAATACCCAGTGCTTTAAGAAAACTCAAATTTAAAAAAGGGGTAAATGCTGCGAAATGTAAGTAGAAAAATAATCACTGTGGGTGGTCGACGGGCTTCACACTGACGCTGTTCACGTAGCCAGTCGAGGTAATGCCTGGTTCCGCACTAGCTCGAGACGGTCATCAGGTAGTTCTTCGGTGGGCTAGTGCGGCCACCGATCAGAAATTGATTCTTGCAGTTTTGTGTGGGGTCGGGGCTTGGTGCTGCTGCTGGCGCTGGGGCCGCTGCTTCATAGAGGACGCATATGGAGCCATCCTCCCCGATGCGGTAAGAGACCTCAAAAGGGTCCACCCAGAGGGTTAGCTCTCGGGGCAGGAGGGCGAAGAGCTGATCGCTAGTAAGTCCGATCCGACCAGCAGCCCTGCCAATAATTGGGTCCATTTCATGGTTCATTCGGATGCAGCGGTAGCCCGAGCCCTTCTGTGGTCTGTCTGGGAACCAGTGGTTCTGGTAGTGCTCTGTGAAGAGAGAATTATCAGAATGAAGGCACGAAACTAGAAGAGTCAACTTGTTGCATTGAAAACAAAGCACCAGCTAATGAATTTGGGCCTACCACAATCATCTCGAGATATGCTAAATTAGGCTAACGAGGAAGCTTGCTAACGATTTTGCTGACTTGCAAATGTATAAAATAAAATGTCGAATTACATGTTCGTTGTCTCCCCCCAGCATTAACTATATATTTTTTAAATACTTTTGCTGACTAACGTCGATCAGATTAGAAAAGTAGCTCGATTTGACTGTTGAAACAGACAAAGCCAATACTAGCTGACGTTAGCTAGGTTACCGTTTGTCAACTAACTAGCCAAAACACTATGCAGCCATTTCGACAATAACTAGTTCGTAGCCAAACATTTTTTTTTTAATTACAAGAAAAGCCAACCAAATTACCTGATAATGACTGTTGAAGACAATCTCTGAAATCATGAAGTTGGTGTTCACTCAGGAAGCCTCTTGTTCTCAATAACCTGGAAACAAACGTCGCAGCGGCCGTTACTTCGGGGCCCATTTCACTTCTAGATGAGTATCCTTGGTTCATTTTGCCAGCAAAATTGTTATTTCGGCTCGTAGGAAATAAAATAAGAGTTTGACAGTAAATGCAGTGTGAAACCGAGGTAACGTTAGCTAGCTATAGCGGAAGTAGCTATGCGAGTCCTGGACGAATCCTTCAGCAGAAATGAATATTCAAGTCCGAAGCAGTGATATCAAAGCAACAAGTTGGCTCTAGCCAAAGTAACAATCAGCATTATTTATTTAAAAATATTTGTTCGATTGGAAGTGGCGTTTAGTGTTATTTTTCGCTCAAGTGCCACTTCCAAGTTGTCTGTGCTCGCACTACAGCTTGTGCCTTCTTTTTTATGAAGGGAGAGAATATGTGATGTCACTTAATTGCGAGTTTTGAGTGATTGGCATTTTAACCAATGAAATTCACAGAAAAACCACACACAGCGCTCCCCGTGCGATGTGATTGGTTCACATCGTGGAAAACCGAGGTGGGTGTAAAATGCAAATGAGGTTCCGTCCATCACCAAATATAGAAATTGACGTCTAACCCTGCTCTAAAGTATTCGTGACGACTGTGCAACAAAAAACACTAGCCACTTACCGTAAATTTCAAGCGAGAAAATGTGATTTTTTACTACATTAACAAGCGTATTCAACAACTATTGACATCGGCTCAAAGAGTTATTGTTTACAGATATAACATGTAGCCTACATAGGCGACGGCTATTTGGAAGAAAAACAGTTTTACCGGTTTAGCCAAACAAATGAACCTAGTATTGACAAAAATACTCATCCCATTTTACATATTTCATTTAAAGCTAGAATCCTTAGTTGCTACATACATTAGACTTTAGACTTATAAATTATTTTTACCAATTGATTCTTGAATAATATAACTTATAAATGCATCATGAGTTTAGTTCAACTGTCGTTCCCCATCAGAACCCAAAATATATTTTTTGTAAAAAAAAAATGTAAACAATGTAAATGTAAACAAACTGTATAGTTCCAAAACATGGTTACAACTATTACTTTGATATGGATAGTCAGTCCTTGCATCCATTGCTCTTTTGATGAATTTGAGAGTGGTCACATTTCTACAGGCACATGCCAGATAACACAATTATTCAGGCACAGTTGTGGGCCACCACATACTTCATGTTTTTCAGCTTTTGACCAAAACAGAGGTGGGGTAAATGCTTTATAATTGTTTCAATTAAGGCCTCCAGCTTTAATCAATGCTACTACAATTGCATATGGGGAAATAAAAGTCTAGGCAGAATAAACTTTCTCGGCTGTGAGGAACAAAATGTTAAAATCACAGTTCAGGTTTAACTTCAGGTGTGTGTGTGTGTGTGTGTGTGTGTGTGTGTGTGTGTGTTGTGGTTCCTCTGGCGCTACTACAGGGACATCTAGTGGTTGTAAATTTAAATTATAGTTTGCCATTTTAACCCCCTGTTCAAATCAATATTTCTTTGTCACATGCGCAGAATACAACTTGTGTAGACTTTACCGTGAAATGCTTGCTTAAGAGCCCTTCCCAACAGTAGTAATACGAGGAATAAAATACACAAGAATGGAGCTATATGAAGGGAGTACTAGATCAATGTGCAGAGGTACGAGGTATTTGAGGTAGATTTTTATTTATTCATATTGAACCTTTATTTAACTAGGCAAGTCAATTAAGAACAAATTCTTATTTACAATGACAGCCCCACTGCCAAACCCTCCCCTAACCCGGATGACGCTGGGCATGGCCGCCCTATGGGACTCCTGAGCAAGGCCGGTTGTGATACAGCCCGGGATCATACCCGGATCTGTAGTGCCTTAGACCGCTGCGCCACTCGGGAGGCCAAAAAGATACTGTATGTACACTAAAGCAGGGTAAAGTGACTAGGCATCAGGATAAATAATAATACAAGTCAAATAAAGAACAGAGTAGCAGCAGCAAATGATGAGTGTAAAAGTGTTTGCGTGTAATGTGTATGTAGGCCTATGTGTGTGTGTTATATGTGTGCGTATAAAGTGTATGTGAATGGGTGTGGGTTTTGTGTGGGAGTGTCAATGTTGTGTGTGTAAGTGAGTGTGTATATGGTTTGTGCTTCTACATCTGGATTAAAGCACTTTGTGACATCTGCAGATGTAAAAAGGGCTTTATGAATACATTTAATTGATTGATATATATAGTCTAGTGAGTGTGCGTAGATTAATTTGCAAGATAGAGTCAGTTGCAGAGAGTTCGGTTACCATTAATTGACTATTTAGCAGTCTGTCTATTTAGCAGTCTTGGGGGAAGAAGCTGTCTTGGAGCCTGTTGGTCCGAGAGACTCGATGCTCCGGTACCATTTGCCGGACAGACTATGGCTTGGGTGGCTTTGCTCTGAGACAGCCTGATAAAGAGGTCCTGGATGGCAGGAAGCTCGGCCCCAGTGATGTACTGGGCTCTCCGCACCACCTTCTGTAGATCTTTGTCAAGGGATGGTGCATTTGCCATACCAAGCTGTGATGCAGCCAGTCAAGATGCTCTCGATGGTGCAGTTGTAGAACTTTTTTAGGATCCGAGGGCCCATGGCAAATCTTTTCAGCCTTCTGAGGAGGAAGAGGCGCTGCCGTGCCATCTTCATGACTCTGCGGACCATGTTAGGTCCTTAGTGATGTGGACACCAAGGAACTTGAAGCTCTCGACCCGCTCCACAACAGCCCCTTCGATGTGGATGGGGCCGTGCTCTCCCCTCTTTCTCCTATAGTCCGCAATCAACCTATTGGTCTTACTGACATTGATGGAGAAGTTGTTGTCCTGGCACCACACTGCTAAGTCTCTGACCTCCTCCCTGTAAACTGACTCATCGCCATCAGTGATTAGGCCACACAGTCGCGGGTGAACAGGGAGTACAGGAGGGGACTAAGCACACACCCCTGAGGGGCCCCGATGTTGCGGGTCAGCGTTGCGGAGATGTTTTTTTAATTTAAATTAATTGTTTTTATTAACCCCTCCACCATCCCCACTCTTTTGTGCTGTGATGTTTTACAACATTCTTGAACCTTTCTAATCATATAGTATCCACAGATTGTGAGCAAAAGATGAAAACCTTTCCTACGAGTATTATTATATTATTTATTGACTGTCTATGGCGTTCCAGATCGCCCAACACTGCTATTTGTAAAGATAATTTTAGGTGCATGTTGTGATTTTTTATCCATTCCTGAACCTGTGACCAGAACCAAGCTACATAGGGGCAATACCAGAATAAGTGATCTATCGATTCTGTCTCTTCGCAGCAAAAGCTAGAGAGCTGAGATTGTTGTATGCCCCATATATATAGCATTCTGTTGGTGGCAATAATATTATATAATCATTTAAATTGAAAAAAATGTTGAATCAAGTGTAGTTTTTTGTACCATTTCATAAACCGTATGCCCTCACCACCTGGGGCCCGGCCCATCAGGAAGCCCAGGATCCTGTTGCAAAGAGAGGGGTTCAGTCCTAGCCTCCCTAGTTTAGTGATGCTCTTGGAGGGGACTATGGTGTTGAATGAGCTGTAGTCTATGAACAGCATTCTCACATGGTTATTTCCCCTCTTGTCCAGGTGGGAGGGGGCAGTGTGAAGTGCAATTGAGATTGCGTCATCTGTGGATCTGTTGGGGTGATATGCGAATTGGAGTGGGTCTAGAGTGTCTGGGATGATTGTGTTGATGTGTGTCATGACCAGCCTTTCAAAGCACTTCATAATTATAGATGTGAGTGCTACAGGGCTATAGTCATTTAGGCAGGTTACCTTGGAACAGGGACAATGGTGGTCAGCTTGAAACATGTTGGGATAACAGACTGGGACAAGGAGAGATTGAAAAGGTCTGTGAAGACACTACATCGGTGTAGTCAGTTTCTTCTCATTGATCATTTGTTTTCCTGTAACATTGGCTCAACTTTCAGTTATACCATGCATTCTGAACGTATTCAGACTCCTTCAATTTTCCACATTTTGTTACCTTACAGCCTTATTCTAAAATGTATTACATTGTTTCCCCCCACAATCTACACACAATAAACCATAATGACATTTTTGCAAATGTCAACAAAAAGAAGAAACTGAGATAAATACATTTACACAAGTATTCAGACCTTTTCTCTGTACTTTGTTGAAGCAACTTTGGCAGTGATTACAGCCTTGATTCTTCATGGGTATGATGCTACAAGCTTGGCACACCTGTATTTGGGGAGTTTCTCCCATTCTTCTCTGCACATCCTCTCAAGCTCTGTTAGGTTGGATGGGGAGCGTCACTGCACAGCTATTTTCAGGTCTCCAGAGATGTTCGATCGGGTTCAATCTGGGCTCTGGCTGGGCCACTCAAGGACATTCAGAGACTTGTCCCGAAGTCACTCCTGCGTTGTCATGGCTGTGTGCTTAGGGTCGTTGTCCTGTTGGAAGGTGAACCTTCACCCCTGTCTGAGGTCCTGAGCGCTCTGGAGCAGGTTTTCATCAAGGATCTCTCTGTACTTTGCTTCGTTCATCTTTCCCTCGATCCTGACGAGTCTCCCAGTCCCTGCCGCTGACGAAATTCCCCCACAGCATGATGCTGCCACCACCATGCTTCCCCGTAGGGGTGGTATTGGCCAGGTGATGAGAGGTGCCTGGTTTCCTCCAGATGTGACACTTGGCATTCAGGCCAAAGAGTTCAATCTTGTTTTCATCAGACCAGAGAATCTTGGTTCTCCCATCTCCACAGAGGAACTCTGGAGCCCTGTCAGAGTGACCATCGGGTTCAGGTGGACTCCAATCAAGTTGGAGAAACATCTCAAGGATGATCAGTGGAAACAGGATGCACCTAAGCTCAACTTCGATTCTCATAGCAAAGGGTCTGAATACTTATGTAAATAAGGTATTTCTGTTTTGATTTTTAATATATTTGCAAACATTTCTAAAAACCTGTTTTAACTTTGTCATTGTGGGGTATTGTGTGTAGATTGTGTGTAGATTTATTTAATCCATTTTAGAATAAGGCTGTTACGTAACAAAATGTGGAAAAGTGAAGGGATCTGACTACTTTCCAAATGCACTTTACACATCACAATGTAAACATGATGGATATATAAGAAATCCATTATCAACAGCACCAGTAGGTCTCAGGTTAAATACTTTCTGTTTAGAGCCATCTGATTTGCTCTTTGTCCTCCTAGGCCGTTTGACCTGGCTATTAGTTTTGTGGTATTCAGGTTAGAATTTTGGTAGGTGGACATAAGATCCATATCTAGTTCTCCACTGATATTCATTTTCTCTTGTGGCCAACCACATGTTGCTTAAATGCCACAACCACATGCTTGACCTACTCTTCTGAATTTCAAATGAACTTTAGTATTTATGCTCGCACAGCATGGCACACAGCAGCTCGTGAAGTGATGTGTGTTTGTGTGTGTGTGTTGTAACCATGTCGTCATCATATGTCTTGAAACTTTTGTATGAAAGTGAGGGGGTAAGTGGCCGCTCAGTTTCAATGGTTACGACACCTCTGATATTGACCATCGACAATGACCATAAACTGCTTCATTTTTGGACTGTTTCGTTCCGGAACCTATTTGGCCGGATCTGGTACCCCCCACCCCCGCCCCCAAAAGAAAACGTAATGTGAAGAAAAAGTAGATTTGCTGCCTGGGCCTGATATTCTAAGAGTTGATTCGGGTTGGCTAGGCCCGGGTTTATAGTTTGCGTAACATTGTCACTATGTTTGAGACCAACGCGTGGCCATAGCTGTGTGAGTAGCATGCCTGTATCTCTCACAGAAATAGAATGAGATTCACTTTCTGTGATGCTCTTGTAGACCTGAGCCTGCAACTCTCATCTCTCCAGCGTTGCACTTCATCATTTTTTTCTTTATAGAGTCATAGCCGTGTGAAGGGATCTGGAGGACCTGCCTGCAACACCCCTGATCAATTTAAATACATTTGCCAAAGTTATAGAATAACTGCCGCCTGTTCAGAAATAAATAAAATAATTTAGAATAGCATACTACACCATGAAAATGCCCATCATTTAGCCACGGAGGATCAATAGCTTCTTTTAAAAAATTGCCTAGCTGTTAATCAGTTCAAATGAAGGAGAATGATCATTTGTGTGAGCATGGCCTTTTACAGCATATTGGATGACAGTCATTCTTATTCCATTCACCCAGCTCAATGTAACATTGATAGGTTTAGGCTACTACATGATACTCTAATTTTCCCTATACCCATCATGAGGTTGCTATGAATACAAGTTTAAAACGTTGCTGCACAGGTGGAGAGAATTTGGAGTATTCAAGGTGACAGACAGTGACACATTAAATACTGCCTTGAACACTCTTGCCTGCATCTAGCTGATCTAGGGTGTAATCATTAGTCCAACAGTTGCAAATGAGAGTTTCTATTGAACACTCTTCAGGTATGTTTATCCCCGTTTTCTTCTGTTTGCTTCAGTTTTAGAAAAGTTTTTCAACAGAATCGGCGGAATGAATACATCCCTGATCGCATGCAAACAGCTCACTTTCATAGCAGCTACATAAAAACAGCATGATCACTTTGCTCGTTGTATATATAATTCCTTCTCACAACTATCTACACGCTCTTCTCTCACCTTTTCCCACCGCTTGTGAACTTCAGTGCACAACATATCAGCTGTCTGTGTGCAGTCGAAAAAACCTTTCCAAGCCAAACCTTCATATCATGAATGCTAACCGCTGCACACATTCTACATACTGTAGTTGTCACGTCATAGCCAACTAGAAATCAAGTCAAATCTACTTTCAATACTACTAGAACTAATGCGTTAGTAAATCCGCTAGAGTCATGCAGTACAATGTACAGTCAGAAAGCAGTTTAGCAGCTACACTGGTGTGTCCCAGTGGCAATACATAAATAAAACAAAAAGCTTACCTTGACTTAAAAGAGTTTCAGTGTTGGATAGCTGTCACGCCCTGGCCATAGAGAGGCTTTTATTCTCTATTTTGGTTAGGCCAGGGCGCGACTAGGGTGGGCATTCCAGGTTCTTTATTTCTTTGTTTTCTATTTCTTTGTTTTTGGCCGAGTGTGGTTCCCAATCAGAGGCAGCTGTCTATCGTTGTCTCTGATTGGGAATCATACTTAGGCAGCCTTTTTTCCACCTGTGTTTTGTATGTAGTTAGTTTCTGTTTAGTGTCAGCACCTGACAGAACTGTTTTTTTTTCACTTTGTTATTTTGTTTGAGTAATAAAATATCAGGAACACTTACCACGCTGCGCTTTGGTCAATAGCCGTAGCCAGCTATCTAACATAGCATCCCTCTCTGTTTGTGTCGGGTGTTTGACTAGGCTAAACTAGCTAGCAGCATTTTCTAGCTAAGTGAAAGTTTTAAAAATACAATCAAATATAGCTAGCTCGCTCTTTCTCTCTCTCTCTCGCTCTCGCTTCTCCTTAATTTTGGAAGAAATTAATTTGTTCAACTATTGTTTTTCTCTCTCTTTGAGTCAACTACTCGCCACATTTTATGCAGTGCTAGCTAGCTGTAGCTTATGCTTTCAGTAGTAGATTCATTCTCTGATCCTTTGATTGGGTGGACAACATGCGGCAAGAGCTCTGATAGGTTTGAGGACATCCTCCGGAAGTTGTCATAATTACTGTGTAAGTCCATGGAAGGGGTTGAGAAGCATGAGCCGCCTAGGTTTTGTATTGAAGTCAATGTACCCAGAGGAAGACAGAAGCTAGATGCCCTCAGGCTATACCATGGTGCTACCCTACAGAGTGCTGCTGAGGCTACTACAGACCTTCATTGCAAATCAGTGTGTTTTAATCAATTATTTGGTGATGTGAATATATTTAGTATATCTTTTTTTTAATGTTTCACTATTTAGATTTTTATGAAATTCACTGAGGAGGATGGTCCTCCCCTTCCTCCTCTGAGGAGCCTCCACTGCTGTGAATTGTGTGTATTGTTATATAGCCTACAGTCGGGACATTGCGGCAAATCTGTCAGTGAACAGCATGCAGACAAAACAGGCCTTTCGCAATATTTCAAATACAATTGCGGGAAACGTAGGTTTGAAACCAAATGCCTCCAGCTGAAAAGAGAAGACTATGCTGTAGGCTAACAAAATATTTCATCAACTTCCAAATATTGTTTTACAAAGTAAAACAAGAGCGAGATATAGGCTTTTGGCACGAACGCATTGGCCATCACAGCCAAGTGAGCTGCGCATCACTGCATGAGTCAGTGAATCTGGAAAGCATGTTTAGGACTCAAATGTCATCCTCATTAAGGCCCGCCTACAAGCAGAGTTGTAGCCTACAATGTGTCTCCACACACCTAGGCCTTTGCTATTGATGGATTCAAGGTAGTTTTTATTGATCTCAGATTCTCAGTTTGTCAGTGTCAAAGTAGCCTGCCTTTTCCATCATTAATGCGGTATTAAAAAAGATTCTGACAGTCTCCAGTCGTGTAAAATAATGTAGAATTGCATGAAATGCGTTTATAAAAGGCCATACTTTTCCCCTAGGTTATTAAAAATGTTCCCCATGTGTGCAACTTGTGTCAGTGCCTGTACTCTACTGCTGTATGCCTCTACTCTACTGCTGTATGTCACTCCTCTACTGCTGTATGCCTCTACTCTACTGCTGTATGCCACTACTCTACTGCTGTATGCCACTCCTCTACTGCTGTATGCCACTACTCTACTGCTGTATGCCACTACTCTACTGCTGTATGCCACTACTCTACTGCTGTATGCCTCTACTCTACTGCTGTATGCCTCTACTCTACTGCTGTATGCCACTACTCTACTGCTGTATGCCACTACTCTACTGCTGAATGTCACTCCTCTACTGCTGTAAGCCACTACTCTACTGCTGTATGCCACTACTCTACTGCTGTATGCCTCTACTCTACTGCTGTATGCCTCTACTCTACTGCTGTATGCCACTCCTCTACTGCTGTATGCCACTACTCTACTGCTGTATGCCACTACTCTACTGCTGTATGCCACTACTCTACTGCTGTATGCCTCTACTCTACTGCTCTATGCCACTCCTCTACTGCTGTATGCCACTACTCTACTGCTGTATGCCACTACTCTACTGCTGTATGCCTCTACTCTACTGCTGTATGCCACTACTCTACTGCTGTATGCCACTACTCTACTGCTGTATGCCACTACTCTACTGCTGTATGCCACTACTCTACTGCTGTATGCCTCTACTCTACTGCTGTATGCCTCTACTCTACTGCTGTATGCCACTACTCTACTGCTGTATGCCACTACTCTACTGCTGAATGTCACTCCTCTACTGCTGTATGTCACTCCTCTACTGCTGCATGCCTCTACTCTACTGCTGTATGCCACTACTCTACTGCTGTATGCCTCTACTCTACTGCTGTATGCCACTACTCTACTGCTGTATGTCTCTACTCTACTGCTGTATGCCACTACTCTACTGCTGTATGCCACTCCTCTACTGCTGTAAGCCACTACTCTACTGCTGTATGCCACTCCTCTACTGCAGTAAGCCACTACTCTACTGCTGTATGCCACTACTCTACTGCTGTATGCCTCTACTCTACTGCTGTATGGCACTACTCTACTGCTGTATGACACTACTCTACTGCTGTATGCCACTACTCTACTGCTGTATGCCACTACTCTACTGCTGTATGCCTCTACTCTACTGCTGTATGCCACTCCTCTACTGCTGTATGCCTCTACTCTACTGCTGTATGCCACTCCTCTACTGCTGTATGCCACTACTCTACTGCTGTATGCTACTGCTGTATGCCTCTACTCTACTTCTGCTGCCACTCCTCTACTGCTGTATGCCTCTACTCTACTGCTGTATGCCTCTACTCTACTGCTGTATGTCACTCCTCTACTGCTGTATGCCTCTACTCTACTGCTGAATGTCACTCCTCTACTGCCTTAAGCCACTCCTCTACTGCTGTATGCCTCTACTCTACTGCTGAATGTCACTCCTCTACTGCTGTATGCCACTCCTCTACTGCTGTATGCCACTCCTCTACTGCTGTATGCCTCTACTCTTCTGCTCACTCTTTGTTCGGGCACCTCCCGACTTACAAATGAAGCACTGACCGGCACTGGCTAGACTCCAGCAACTCTCTATGGTCCATCTAGAATGTATCAACACTGTGTTTAAGCAGAATCCCATTATGTTTCCTCAGGGTATTATTCAGCCCATGACACCCGTCCTAAATGCTAGGCTATGTTTGGATGGGATGATGTCATTGTAACAGTTATATTCAAGCACAGGACCCCCTCACCATGGCAACACCAGAATGATTTTCAGCCAAAAGAGGGATGTTTTTGTTGCTGTTGTTTTTTGTTGTTGTCTGATTTGCTACTGCTGTTGATTTTCTTGCAACCTTTCACTCCGTATGTGTCGTTTATTTCTCTCAATTTGTGTATGTTTGTAGCTAGGTGTGTAAATGCAGATGGCTGGCTGCTCGCTGTGTGCACTGTGATTGCCTTTTTCAGTGAAATAGGAAATCTGAATATCATTCTATTTATTTTATTCCAAGCGGTATACATGCATTATAACTCCAGCGTGTTATAATAAGTCTATGCCACATGCTCTGAAATCCTCTATAACTCCAGTCTACATCACACAGTTCAAACCAGTTTCTCAGAAATCCATCCGATTACTTCACGCATGAAAGGTACTGTATTAGTCCTACTTGTCAAGCTATGAAAGCTGTGAAAAGTCTCTCCTGCCTTGAGCTATGAGTCACAAATGTCCTAACCATCTAATTACTGTGTTTGTCACTCTGTTAAACATGTGCTGCCTGGGATTGTTCTTGGAGCTGATGATGTGCTTTCCAGACAGGTGATGTTCTTCGACTGCAGCTGCTGCGCTTAACAAACCAAGGGCAGAGATAGTCAAATGTAGGCCTGTAGTGAGAGTGTTGAGGAGAGAGATGCCTGTAGTGAGAGTGTTGAGGAGAGAGATGCCTGAGGAGACAGTGTTGAGGAGAGAGATGCCTGTAGTGAGAGTGTTGAGGAGACAGTGTTGAGGAGAGAGATGCCAGAGGAGACAGTGTTGAGGAGAGAGATGCCTGTAGTGAGAGTGTTGAGGAGACAGTGTTGAGGAGAGAGATGCCAGAGGAGACAGTGTTGAGGAGAGAGATGCCTGTAGTGAGAGTGTTGAGGAGAGAGATGCCTGAGGAGACAGTGTTGAGGAGAGAGATGCCAGAGGAGACAGTGTTGAGCAGAGAGATGCCTGAGGAGACAGTGTTGAGGAGAGAGATGCCTGAGGAGACAGTGTTGAGGAGTGAGATTCTAACCGGGCTGTGTTGGAGTGGGATGGACAGAGAGCGTTGTCTCAGTAGACTGACTCCTAGCACTCCACAGGCTCCACAGGCTATCTGGCTCTCAGGACCTCACTTCCCCCATTCAGGCTCAGTTCTGAACTGAATAGTGGGGAGACAAAAAAGGTTAAAAAAATAATCAAAAGGTGTCCTGTTTGATGTAATAGTCAACTAATGGAACTAACTATGCTAATCAGACTTTTCTCTTGCCTTGCATGTTGGTCTATTGGAATACAGCTGCAGGTAAAAGTAGCCTGTAGCCACAGATCTAGGATCAGACCTACCTGATTATTTGAATCATTATTATTTGAATGCTTGGTATTTGATATTTGATTAGAGTCCCCATTAGCTATTACGAAAGCAGCAGCTACTCTTCCTGGGGTCCACATAAAACATGAACCATGACATAATACAAAACATTAATAGACAAGATCAGAACTACATCAATTTAAAAACGGCACACACTATCTAAGTAGGTGTTGCTTTATCTGTTTTTTTTAAACCAGGTATGCTGTTCATTTGAGCAATATGAGATGGAAGGGAGTTCCATGCAATAATGGCTCTATAATATTGTACGTTTTCTTGAATTGTTTGGGATTTGGAGACTGTGAAAAAAACCCTGGTGGCATGTCTGGTGGGGTAAGTGTGTGTGTCAGAGCTGTGTGTAAGTTGACTATGCAAACAATTTGTAATTTTCTTATTAAAAGAAAAAGTGAAGCAGTCAGTCTCTCCTCAACTCTTAGCCAAGAGAGACTGACATGCATAGTATTTATATCAGCCCTCTGATTACCATGAAGAGCAAGACGTGCTGCTCTGTTCTGGTCCAGCTGCAGACTAACTAGGTCTTTCTTTGTAGCACTCAACCACACGACTGGACGTCAATGAGACAAAACTAGAGCCTGCAGGACTTGATTTGTGGAGTGTGGTGTCAAAAAGGCAGAGCATCTCTTCATTACGGACAGACCTCTCCCCATCTTCACAACCATTGAATCTACAGTGCCTTGCGAAAGTATTTGGCCCCCTTGAACTTTGCGACCTTTTGCCACATTTCAGGCTTCAAACATAAAGATATAAAACTGTATTTTTTTGTGAAGAATCAACAACAAGTGGGACACAATCATGAAGTGGAATGACATTTATTGGATATTTCAAACTTTTTTAACAAATCAAAAACTGAAAAATTGGGCGTGCAAAAGTATTCAGCCCCTTTACTTTCAGTGCAGCAAACTCTCTCCAGAAGTTCAGTGAGGATCTCTGAATGATCCAATGTTGACCTAAATGACTAATGATGATAAATACAATCCACCTGTGTGTAATCAAGTCTCCGTATAAATGCACCTGCACTGTGATAGTCTCAGAGGTCCGTTAAAAGCTCAGAGAGCATCATGAAGAACAAGGAACACACCAGGCAGGTCCGAGATACTGTTGTGAAGAAGTTTAAAGCCGGATTTGGATACAAAAAGATTTCCCAAGCTTTAAACATCCCAAGGAGCACTGTGCAAGCGATAATATTGAAATGGAAGGAGTATCAGACCACTGCAAATCTACCAAGACCTGGCCGTCCCTCTAAACTTTCAGCTCATACAAGGAGAAGACTGATCAGAGATGCAGCCAAGAGGCCCATGATCACTCTGGATGAACTGCAGAGATCTACAGCTGAGGTGGGAGACTCTGTCCATAGGACAACAATCAGTTGTATATTGCACAAATCTGGCCTTTATGGAAGAGTGGCAAGAAGAAAGCCATTTCTTAAAGATATCCATAAAAAGTGTTGTTTAAAGTTTGCCACAAGCCACCTGGGAGACACACCAAACATGTGAAAGAAGGTGCTCTGGTCAGATGAAACCAAAATTGAACTTTTTGGCAACAATGCAAAACGTTATGTTTGGCGTAAAAGCAACACAGCTCATCACCCTGAACACAACATCCCCACTGTCAAACATGGTGGTGGCAGCATCATGGTTTGGGCCTGCTTTTCTTCAGCAGGGACAGGGAAGATGGTTAAAATTGATGGGAAGATGGATGGAGCCAAATACAGGACCATTCTGGAAGAAAACCTGATGGAGTCTGCAAAAGACCTGAGACTGGGACGGAGATTTGTCTTCCAACAAGACAATGATCCAAAACATAAAGCAAAATCTACAATGGAATGGTTCAAAAATAAACATATCCAGGTGTTAGAATGGCCAAGTCAAAGTCCAGACCTGAATCCAATCGAGAATCTGTGGAAAGAACTGAAAACTGCTGTTCACAAATGCTCTCCATCCAACCTCACTGAGCTCGAGCTGTTTTGCAAGGAGGAATGGGAAAAAATTTCAGTCTCTCGATGTGCAAAACTGATAGAGACATACCCCAAGCGACTTACAGCTGTAATCGCAGCAAAAGGTGGCGCTACAAAGTATTAACTTAAGGGGGCTGAATAATTTTACACGCCCAATTTTTCAGTTTTTGATTTGTTAAAAAAGTTTGAAATATCCAATAAATGTCGTTCCACTTCACGATTGTGTCCCACTTGTTGTTGATTCTTCACAAAAAAATACAGTTTTATATCTTTATGTTTGAAGCCTGAAATGTGGCAAAAGGTCGCAAAGTTCAAGGGGGCCGAATACTTTCGCAAGGCACTGTATATGTTTTGACCATGACAGTTTATAATCTAAGGTAAGACCAAGTAAGTTAGTCTCCTCAACTTGTTCAACAGCCACACCATTCATTACCAGATTTAGCTGAAGTCTAGAACATAGGGTATGATTTGAACCAAATACAATGCTCTTAGTTTTAGAAATGCTTGTATTGACTATAGTCCAGGAACTCACCTTGCTGGCTCGGGGATACGAACCAGCGACATTTTGGTTACTGGCCCAATGCTCTTAACCGCTAGGCTACCTGTCATCCTGGTAAAGGTAACGGTTAGGGTAAGGGTTAAGGTTACACTCTTAGAAAAAAGTGTTATCTAGAACCTAAAAGGGTTCTTTGTCCCCATAGGAGAACCCTTTGTAGAACCCGTTTTGGTACTAGGTAGAACCCTTTTGTTTCCAGGTAAAACCCCCAGTGTTCTACATGGAACCCAAAAGGGTTCTACCTGGAACCAGAAAGGGTACTTCCTGCAAACAAAAAGGGTTCTCCTCGTGGGACAGCCAAATAACCATTTTGGAACCTTTTTTTTCTAAGAGTGTAGGGTTTAAGTTATGGACGTCCCAAGGATCCCTGATAGCACTAGTCATACTAGGCTATAGGCATCCTGCTGCCTCAGGGCCACTTCCTGCTTTGATTGAGTGCCCTTTGACCCCTGCGCTGTGTGAGCAGCAAGGTGCAACCTACAGGTGAAGGCTGACCCTACACTCTGGAGCCTGAGGTGATGTCTGCTCTCACACATATGGCATGGTCACGGGCCTCTCTTCCCACAGAGACAGTTTCATCTTACCACTTGATGGTTCTTGAAATTTTCTGTATTGACTGACCTTCAGAAATTCCAGAAATGTACTTTTAACAAGGTACAATTGTTAATTGAAATGCATTCCAGGTGACTACATCATGAAGCTGGTTGAGAGAATGCCAAGAGTGTGCAAAGCTGTCATCAAGGCAAAGGGTGGCTACTTTGAAGAATCTAAAATATATTTTTGATTTGTTTAACACTTTTTTGGTTACTACATTGATTCCATATGTGTTATTTCATAGTTTTGTTGTCTTCACTATTATTCTACAATGTAGAAAATAGTAAAAATAAAGAAAATCCCTTGAATGAGTAGGTGTGTCCAAACGTTTGACTTTTACTGTACATGCACACAGCCAGGCATGTATAAGCACACACACACACATGCATGGATGTAACCATTCACATACACACCCACAGAGAGCATGCACACACACACATACACACACAGACACCCCTTAGCACTTCTCCTATAGCTTGTCTGATGAGAGCTGACATCTCCCTCAAGCCCCTTGTGTTTGTTAGCCACTTCATCTCTCTCTCTCTCTCTCTTTTTTTTCTCTCTCACTCTCTTCTTCCCTCTCCACTTCTTCTGGTTGTTCTCGCTCTCCCTCCCTCTTTGTCTCTGCCCCTCTCTCTACTTCTCTCACACACGTACTCCCTCCCACCTCTCTTACCATACATGTATTTCTCCGAGAAATCTGTGTTGCGCTCTGAGCTCAGCCTTGAGAGAGAAGCTCAGCTTTTCTATCAATGTTTTATCGGTCTTCCCACACGATAAGGGCATGGCTGGTTTCTGGTACATTGCAAATTAAAGAGTTCAACCCCTTAATATTTACATTCCTGATCCTGTGGGTTTAGATCATGTATTGTTTTCCCTACCAATGAGTGCTAATGCCTTAGCTCCAATTGTGTGTTGCATTGCATGTTATTATCATGACCACTACAAAAAAAACACATATACATGTGTTCATTGTAGTTGAGTAGCAAGTTGAGTGTTGTTGAGTATAGTTGCAAAGTAGTGAACAATTGTTCATTATACTGTACAGTAGGATGCAGTCTGTGATTTGATGGATTTAAAGCGTTATCATGTCTGAACAGGAGAAGGATAGGGAGAGTTCCTTGTTATTGTGCCTCCAGTACTGTGATTTAAACCCCAGGCTGGGCTCTGTATATCTGCGGGTGGAGAAGAGGAAGATGTAACACCATTTGACAGTGGTGAGGAAAATAAATGCGGGGCAATGTAAACGCGATAGAGCTTTTCAGACAGGCCAGTGTGTGAGTGTGTGTGTAGTAAGGATATTTCAGACAAGCTCCAGGAAAGTGCAGATCTGTGTTGCTCTCGTCAGTGAGTGGAGAGTTCTGGGAAAAGGGAGGGAATAAATGATTGACATGAGCCTTTTCTGAGGTGATGACGTAACAGAGGTCTTTAGAGTGCTGTGCTCTCCTTACTGATGGAAAGGCTTCTTCCAGACCAGGGAAACGGGGCCATGAAACAGTGAGGTAGAGATGGTTCTCTTTGTCTACTGCAATGTGATGCATAGATAAAAACATGTATTCTGTTCAAGACATAGCCTATAAAACAATTTCATTCCAAATAGTTGTCCCCAATAGATGACAGTGGTGAAAGCATTATGGCCAAAACTACACTTCATTACCAGAAATATGTGGACACCTCCTTGTCGAATGTGGAGTTGGAAAATAAACAGAAACAATCGGTGTGTTTAATGTATGATGAAGGACCTTTTCTTTGTCATTTGCTGATAATTGTCTCTTCAGTCGAAAACATTGCTCATTTCTTGGGCAAAAATAGAATGAGAGATATACACTATGATATGAGATGTAAGGGATATGGATATGTAAGGTATATGTGATATGGATAAGGGGTATAGATATGTGATATGATGTGGATATGTAATGGATATTAATATGTGATATGGATATGTAAGGCAGATTGATATGTAACATGGATATGTAAGGGATATGTGATATGGATATGTAAGGGATATGTGATATGGATATGTAAGGGGTATGTATATGTAAGGAATATGTATATGTGATATAGATATGTAATGGATATGAATATGTGATATGGATATGCAAGGCAGATTGATATGTAACATGGATATGTAAGGGATATGTGATATGGATATGTAAGGGATATGTGATATGGATATGTAAGGGATATGTATATATAGGGAATACGTATATGTGATATAGATATGTAATGGATATTGATATGTGGATATGTGATATGGATACATAAGGGAGATGGATATGTGGTATGGATATGTAAGGGAGATAGATATGTTAGGGAGATGGATATGTAAGGGAGATGGATATGTGGTATGGATATGTAAGGGAGATGGATATGTAAGGGAGATGGATATGTGGTATGGATATGTAAGGGAGATGGATATGTAAGGGAGATGGATATGTAAGGGAGATGGATATGTGGTATGGATATGTAAGGGAGATGGATATGTAAGGGAGATGGATATGTGGTAAGGGAGATGGATATGTAAGGGATATGGATATGTGATATGGATATGTTAAGGATATGGATATGTAAGGGATATCTCAAGGCCATCAGACTGTTAAATAGCCATCACTAGCACATTAGAGGCTGCTGCCCTATACATAGACGTGAAATTACTGGCCACTTTAATAATTGTAACACTAGTCACTTTAATAACGTTTACATATTTTGCATTACTCATCTCTTATGTATATACTGTATCTGTCTTATTCTACTGTTTCTTAGTCTATGCTGCTCTGACATTGCTCATCCAAATATGTATATATTCTTAATTCCATTCCTTTCCTTTAGATGGTGTGTATTGTTAGATATTATTTGCTAGATATTACTGCACTGATGGAGCTAGAAACCCAAGCATTTCGCTACACCCATAATGACATCAGCTAAACATGTGGATGTGACAAATAACATTTGATTTGATATGGATATGTAAGGGATAAGGGGGTGCAATTCAATATTAGGAAGGTGTTCCTAATGTTTGGTATACTCAGTGTATAAGGGATATGGAAATGTGATATAGATATGGAGATGTAAGGGATATGGATATGTGATGTAGATATGGAGATGTAAGGGATATGAATATGTTATATAGATATGGAGATGTAAGGGATATGAATATGTTATATAGATATGGAGATGTAAGGGATATGTTATATAGATATGGAGATGTAAGGGATATGGATATGTGATATACAGTAGATATGTAAGGGCAGTGGCGACCGATCATTCAGCCCCTGTTTTGAGCACCACATGTTTAGGGAAATAAATAAATACACATTTTGGAGGGCTTGCCTGTTTTGCATGTTATTTTGGCATTAATACCTGTCACATATTAGTTTGCAAACATATATATATATCATTGAGTTTATTTATCCGTTATTTTACCAGGTAAGTTGACTGAGAACACGTTCTTATTTGCAGCAACGACCTGGGGAATAGTTACAGGGGAGAGGAGGGGGATGAATGAGCCAATTGTAAACTAGGGATTATTAGGTGACGGTTCAAGGGCCAGATTGGGAATTTAGCCAAGACACCGGGGTTAACACCCCTACTCTTACGATAAGTGCCATGGGATCTTTATTGACCTCAGAGAGTCAGGATACCTGTTTAACGTCCCATCCAAAAGACGGCACCCTACACAGGGCAGTGTCCCCAATCACTGCCCTGGGGCATTGGTAGAGATGGCGGTGATGGCGTTTTTTTTAGACCAGAGGAAAGAGTGCCTCCTACTGGCCCTCCAACACCACTTCCAGCAGCATCTGGTCTCCCATCCAGGTACTGACCAGGACCAACCCTGCTTAGCTTCAGAAGCAAACCAGCAGTGGTATGCAGGGTGGTATGCTGCTGGCATTAATGAGTTAATGAAGCTGCATACAAACATGGTCTCTTTTTTCTTTTCTTGAGTAAGACAGCTCCAAAATACAGATGTTTCAGCCTAGCTCAGTGCTTTCTGTGGTGGTGGGGCAAGCCAGCAGAAAATACAGAGCGTTGCACCGTGTTTGGCTCAGTGTTCTGTCACTCATGGGGACAATACATCACCGCCAAGTCTAAGGGTAGAGCTAAAAAATTGTAGTCTCTTGGGTACTGCCATAGAGTTACATTAGAAGTGCCCATCCAAGAAAGCTCAAGGTCAATGGCTACAGATACAATTACGTCAAATCACATTATATGTACAGTAGCTTGGATTGATCATGTCAACATCATACTTTAAAAATCTTAGCTAGCAGTCATCATCATGAATTAAGTTCACAATCTACTTGCAAATCCTTTAAAATCCTTATTGTGTGAAGAGAAATTATAGATAAAACGTATTGGTGCTCATCAGCCATTGGACATGAACATTACACAACAAGTTGGAAATCGCAAATTTAGGAATGAGTGGTTTGGAAGGAATCAGTGACAGTGACTAACTGCAAGAATTGCAAAGCAATCACTAGCCTGCTATTCAGTAGAGTGGCTGTGTGGTCCCAAATCTGGGATTAAGGGGTGCGTTTCCAAGTTTAAATGATAAACATTCAACATTGGCCATGCTGTCAATGACGCATGATTTGTGCCATGCTCAAAACAACTCTTAACTCGGAACTGCGAAAACTTGACTTCAGTGAGTTCAAGACAACTGGGAAGTCGGGAATAAACGAGCTCCAACTGGGGAAATACGTTTTGAATGGTCATCGAACTCAGAATTGTATATCCAGACTCTTTCTAGAGCTACGATCTGAAGATCAATGTCTTCATCGTGATTCAACCTTGTTTATTTAAGAGTTCCCAGTTCTTTTGAAAGCACAATATATCCAGAGAATGCCAGACTTTGATGACAAAATTTGCCCACGAAGGACTGCGGCGCCACCTTCCTGTTCAAGTGAGCACAGCACAACAAGATGAGTCCAAAAGTGTATTGTATGCTGCTGCATAAATGATGTAATATACCAGGGAGATATGTACACTGTCCTAAGAAACAAGTCTATGTTGTGTAGTGAGGTGTTAGTAGCCCATATGCCTCACCATAATAATTCAGTCTATTTACCTCTCTTAATTTTGCCTACTGTTACTGTTCTGACTTGGTGGTGCATGTAGCCTAAAACCAGTTTTAGAGAAATGTAATCATCGAATATTGTAAGCACTTTCATTGTATGAATGTGTATGAATATGATTAAATGCCCCCTTTATTTATCTTACAGTTCTGACTTGGTGTACATGGAGAACACTGTAAGAACGCCACATGTTCTGAATTCTGTCGCTGTACATTTCAAAAGTGCTAAACAAATAGTTATATTGACTACGTCCGTCCTAGCTCACTCTTTAATTTGGGACAGCTTTATGTAGGCCGTTGTTATAGTGCAATTCATTTAGTGTTGTGTCGTGGCTTTGCTGGCATGCGTCCCACTTTTATTTTTTTCCCACACCAATATTTACATGCTAAAATCGCCACTGGGTAAGGGATATGGATATGTGATATGGATATGTGATATGGATATGTGATATGGGAATGTAAGGGATATGGATATGTGATATGGATATGTGATATGGATATGTAAGGGATATGGATATGTGATATGGATATGTAAGGGATATGGATATGTAATGAATATTAATATGTGATATGGATATGTAAGGATATGGATATGTGATATGGACATGTAAGGGATATGGATATGCGATATGGATATGTAAGGGATATGGATATGTGATATGGATATGTAAGGGATATGGATATGTGATATGGATATGTAAGGGGTATGTGATGCGGATACGTATATGGAGATGTAAGGGATATGGATTTGCGATATGGATATGTGAATGATATGGATATGTGATATGGATATGTAAGGGATATGCGATGTGGATACGTATATGGAGATGTAAGGGATATGCGATGTGGATACGTATATGGATATGTAAGGGATATCCGATAATGATATGTAAGGGATATGGATATGTGATATGGATATGTAAGGGATATGCAATGTGGATACGTATATGGATATGTAAGGGATATGCGATGTGGATACGTATATGGATATGTAAGGGATATGCAATGTGGATACGTATATGGAGATGTAAGGGATATGTGATATGTGATATGTAAGGGATATGTGATATGGATATGTGATATGTAAGGGATGTGTGGTATGGAGATGTGAGCGATTGCCTCTCACCCCTCATCTCTCCGTCACACTATCACTGTTTGGTTTGATTTGTTAGAAGAAGCAAGGCCAGGCCAGGCAGCGTTAGTTCAGCCTAACCAGCAGCAGCAGCAAAGCAGAAAACACATTTAGGAGGTCATGCAAAAGAGATGCAGCAAGCGTCCAGTTCTATTAGCCTCAACAAAGACACTAGCGATGTGGACTTGCTTGGTTATAATTTCATTATTTCACTTTGAGACAGCTTAGCTAAATATTTACACTACTCTTTTTTTCCAGGGGAATAATTACTTAAAGATGACAGTACATGCTATAACATGAACTACTGTGGAATGGAATACCATACTCAATTAAATGATTTCCAGTGGGAAGAGGTAATACATTTAACTGCATATTAATACTCAGTGGTGAGACACAAATAACTTCACCAATGAGATAGAAATGATGGAATACTGTTTGTGTATATGCAATATATTAATAGCCCATGTGACGTACACACACACTCATTCTTTCCTTGAACACAGTGAGACAGAGATGGTGTGATTGGCTCTTTGTCCTGGCACAGATGGCAACTGAAGAATGTGTAGGTCTGTATTTAGAGCACAGTCACCAGTATTTATAGTCTCTGAGCATCTATATAATTAATACACACTGAAGGGGCCTACATGTAATGTGACTGTGATGTACAGAAGGGCTGGATTATCTTGCTCACTGCTCTACTACCGTTTCAGAAACAGACCCCATGTGTAATGGATGGGGTGTGTGTGTGTGTGTGTGTGTGTGTGTGTGTGTGTGTGTGTTAGAGTGCGAGAACGAGTGTGTGTGTGTGTTTCGTTCTGTTCTTCATACTCTGCTCTCTGTCTTTCTCTGCTCTCTCCTCTCTCTCTGTTTTCCGCATCCTAACACCCCCACACATCAACATACAAACAACAGAATTTCTAAGACATGCATCTAGCAGGACTCTTCATACACAGACAGACACACACAGACAGTTGGTAGGACTTGGAGCTTGCAAAGCCAGGGTTGTGGGTTTGATTCCCACGAGGAACCAGTATGAAAAAGTAGGAAAATGTATGAAAAAGTAGGAAAATGTATGAAAAAGTAGGAACATGTATGAAAAAGTAGGAAAATGTATGAAAAAGTAGGAAAATGTATGAAAAAGTAGGAACATGTATGAAAAAGTAGGAAAATGTATGAAAAAGTAGGAACATGTATGAAAAAGTAGGAACATGTATGAAAAAGTAGGAAAATGTATGAAAAAGTATGCACTACTGTAAGTTGATCTCGATAAGAGTGTCTGCTAAATGACTCAAATGTACAGTGCATTCAGATAGTTTTCACACCCTTTCCATTTTGTTATGTTGCAGCCTTATTCTAAAGTTGATGAAATACATTTTTCCCTCATCAATCTACACACAATAACCCATAATGACAAAGCGAAAACAGGTTTTTAGAAAGGTTTGCAAATGTATAAAAAAAACGTTAAAAAATCTGAAATACCTAATTTACATATGTATTCAGACACTTTTCTATGAGATTCGAAATTGAGCTCAGGTGCATCCTGTTTCCATTGATCATCCTTCAGATGATTATACAACTTGATTAGAGTCCACCTGTTGTAAATTCAATTAATTGGACATGATTTGGACACCTGTCTATATAAGATCCCACAGTTGACAGTGCATGTCAGAGCAAAAACCAAGACATGAGGTCGAAGTAATTGTCTGTAGAGCTCTGAGACAGGATTATGTCGAGGCACAGACCTGGGGATGGGTAACAACATATTTCTGCAGCATTAAAGGTCTCCAAGAACACAGTGGCCTCCATCATTCTTAAATGGAAGAAGTTTGGAACCACCAAGACTCTTCCTAGAGCTGGCCGCCTGGCCAAACTGAGCAAGCTGGGGAGAAGGGCCTTGGTCAGGAAGGTTACCAATAACCCAATGGTCACTCGAACAGATCTCCAGAGTTCCTCTGTGGAGATATGAGAAACTTCCAGAAGGACAACCATCTCTGCAGCATTCCACCAATCAGACCTTTATGGTAGAGTGGCCAGATGGAAGCCACTCCTCAGTAAAAGGCACATGACAGCCCGCTTGGATTTTGCCAAAAGGCACCTAAAGGACTCTCAATCCATGAGAAACAAGATTCTCTGGTCTGATGAAACCAAAATTGAACTCTTTGGCCTGAATGCCAAGTGTCCCGTCTGGAGGAAACCTGGCACCATCCCTTCGGTAAGCATGATGGTGGCAGCATCATGTTGTGGGGATGTTTTTCAGTGGTGGGACTGGAAGACTAGTCAAGATCGAGGGAAAGACCTCCGCTCAGGACCTCCGACGGGGGTGAAGGTTCACCTTCCAACAGGACAATGACCCCAAGCACACAGCCAAGACAACGCAGGAGTGGCTTCGGGACAAGACTCTGAATGTCCTTGAGTGGCCCAGCCAGAGCCCAGACTTGATGTAACATCTCTGGAGAGACCTGAAAATAGCTGTGCAGCAACGCTCCCAATCCAACCTGACAGAGCTTGAGAGGATCTGCAGAGAAGAATGGCAGAAACTCCCCAAATACAGGTGTGCCAAGCTTGTAGCATCATACCCAAGAATACTTGAGGCTGTAATCACTGCCAAAGGAGCTTCAACAAAGTACTGAGTCAAGGGGTCTGAATACTTTCCAAATGCACTGTAAATGTAACAAACACACAGTACACACAAAATCTAAATACATTTATACACTCGCATGCATGTATAGAGCCTTCAGAAAGTATTCATACCCCTTTACTTATTCCACCTTTTGTGGAATAGCTTGAATTATTTTGTTATATATCTAATTGACATAATTATTCAACCCCCTGAGTCAATGCATGTTAGAATCTCCTTTTTCCACTGATTACAGCTGTGAGTCTTTTTGGGTGAGTCTCTAAGAGTTTTGCACACCTGGATTGTACAATATTTGCACATGATTCTTTTTTAAATCTTCAAGCTCTCAAGTTGGCTGTTGAACATTGCTAGACAGCCATTTTCAAGTCTTGCCATAGATTTTCAAGCCCATTTATGTCAAAACGGTAACTAGGCCACTCAGTAAAATCCCATGTTGTATTGCTCAAAGAGATATGCAATGTCTGCTTTTTGTTTTCCCATCCACCAATAGGTGCCCTTCTTTGTGAGGCATTGGAAAACCTCCCTGGTCTTTGTGATTGAATCTGTGTTTGAAATTCACGGCTCGACTGAGGGACCTTACAGATAATTGTATGTGTAGGGTACAGAGATGAGTCATTTCAGCTTTTCATTTTGTATTAATTAGTCAAATAAATTCCACTTTAACATTATGGGTATTGTGTCTAGGTCAGTGACACAAAATCTAAATGTAATACATTTGAAATGTAATACATTTTAAACACAACAAAATGTGGAAAAAGTCAAGGGGTGTGAATACTTTCTGAAGGGACTGTAAACACACACTTGCCTTACAGCTAACATTTACATTTAGTTGTCGAGCTGATCTTGGTATCCAGGGCAACGCACAGTGTGTGAGGGGTTACAGAGGATGAGTCGCATGTAATCAAACCTACATCCATCTGTCCTTCTCTCATCCGTCCAGCATCTCCATGCCTGCCTCAGTACATTATTATTGGGACACAGCGCTGCTACAATGAACTGATTATTCATTAGGTGTGTGGGGGCAACATACCGTAAACATCTGTCATGGTACTGTATACAGTATGTGTTCATATGTGACCAGCTTCATGTGTTCTATTGGGGAGAAAAGGGTTCCTCCCTACAGCTCATTATGTTTCTACAGAATAAAGAGTGAGAGCATGAGGGAGGGAGAGTGACGGGGAATGGATAATAAGGAGGATAACTGTACTTTAGAGGCAGAGAGAAGGGGAAGGGTGTGGGAGAGGGTGGGAGGTACAGGAATGAGAGAAGAAGACTATAAGAACAGGAGAAAGATGGAAAGGGAGAGAGAGAGAGGAGGAGAGCATATGAGAAACTGTATTAGACAGAGAAGAATCTCCCTCCATCTGAGGAAAACCCTGCAGGGGGAGGGTACCCCTCTCATCTACCCCCTAGCCTGGCCACAAGTGTGTGTGTGTGTGTGTGCATATAGATTCACAGTCCAGCAGGGTTACTATGCACTAGCTGTGCAAGGGGGGGTGGGGCCTCAACACAAGACTGGCACATAAGAAGGAAGAGAGAGATATAGAGAGGAAGGAAGGAGAGAGAGAGTGTGATAGATAGAGGGGGGGTAGAATGACAGTTGAAAGAGCATGTGTGTGTGAGAGGGCTAGAGAGAGAGTGAAGGAGATCGCGAGCAAGCGGAGAGAGAGCTGAGAGCAAGAGAGTCCCTTCTGTCTCTGGTAGGGAGAGATAGAGAGAAAACAAGGGAGAGAGAGAAGAGAGAGAGCTGAGAGCAAGAGAGTCCCTTCTGTCTCTGGTAGGGAGAGATAGAGAGAAAACAAGGGAGAGAGAGAAGAGAGAGAGCGTTGAGATCTTTCTCTCAGTCTCTGCTGAAGCACAGGAGTCTATGCCCAAGCTGGATCCTGCATAACTCCTTGTCCTCCTCTTCCTCTTGTTGTCTGCGCTGTCTTTAAAACGGAGGGAACCCTCGGACTCAGAGCTCATCCGTTGCCGTGGCAATGGGCTGTCGGCTCTCAGGGCCGTGGTTCGGCGATGGAATGGGGGTTAGTGTGCACACTTCTAAATCTGTGGGTGTGTGGTGCGTGTATGCCTGCGTGCGTGTGCATTCTTTTTTGCATGCGTATGCGCTTCTATGTGTGTGTATGTGTGTGTGTGGGCACATGTGTAGATGGAATTTATGGATAGAGGAAGGGTCATGTAGATGATAGAGAATATGGAGAATAACGGAACAGAATACACACCATGACATGATGCCTGCTCTGTGTGTGTGTGTGTGTGTGTGTGTGTGTGTGTGTGTGTGTGTGTGTGTGTGTGTGTGTGTGTGTGTGTGTGTGTGTGTGTGTGTGTGTGTGTGTGTGTGTGTGTGTGTGTGTGTGTCAATACGTGGGAGTCTGTGAGTGTGCTTGTGAGAGTAGTACAGAATAAGAGTTAGACAGGCACGGATCTTATTATGAGAGAAATGACCATATGTGTTTGAAAGAGTCCTTGTATTTACTTGTAGAAAGATTGTGTCTACAGACAGATCAGTTCTGTTGTCTGTTTTAGCAACATAGTGAGGCTTGTGATTGTGCTTTCTGTGTAGGGGTTATTCAGCGTTGTGTGTGCATATGTGTGTGAATTTGTGCGTGTGTATGTGTGTGTGTGTGTGTGTGTGTGTGTGTGTATGGCAGCCTCTTGTGACCAGCATTGATGATTACAAGGAGTGACAGCTTTCCCCATCCAACAGCACAGAGAGCTGAGTGACTCTCTCTCTCTCTTTCACTTCCCTTCCTCTCTCAATTCTCTCCCTCTATCCTTTCCTATCTCTCTCTCTCTCCTATCCATCTTTTGACCTTACATTACATCCCTCTCCACATCCATCTGTACTGTTCATTCTCTCCTCTCTTCTCCTCTCCTCCCTCATCTCTTCTCCTCACCTCTGCTCCCTTCTCTCTTCTCCTCTCCTCCCCTCTGCTCCCTCCTCTCTTCTCCTCTCCTCACCTCTGATCCCTCCTCTCTTCTCCTTTCCTCACCTCTGATCCCTCCTCTCTTCTCCTTTCCTCACCTCTGCTCCCTCCTCCCTTCTCTTCTCCTCTCCTCAGCTCCCTTCTCTCTTCTCCTCTCCTCTGCTCCCTTCTCTCCTCTCCTCCTCTGCTCCCTTCTCTCTTCTCCTCTCCTCCCCTCTGCTCCCTCCTCTCTTCTCCTCCCCTCTGCTCCCTCCTTTCTTCTCCTCTCCTCCCTCTGCTCCCTCCTCTCCTCTCCTCACCTCTGCTCCCTTCTCTCTTCTCCTCTCCTCCCCTCTGCTCCCTTCTCTCTTCTCCTCTCCTCCCTCCTCTCCTCTCCTCTCCTCTGCTCCCTCCTTTCTTCTCCTCTCCTCCCCTCTGCTCCCTTCTCTCTTCTCTTCTCTCTTCTCCTCCCTCTGCTCCCTCCTCTCCTCCCCTCTGCTCCCTTCTCTCTTCTCCTCTCCTCCCCTCTGTTCCCTTCTCTCTTCTCCTCTCCTTACCTCTGCTCCCTTCTCTCTTCTCCTCTCTGCTCCCTCTGCTCCCTTCTCTCTTCTCCTCTCCTTACCTCTGCTCCCTTCTCCTCTCCTCACCTCTGCTCCCTTCTCTCTTCTCCTCTCCTCCCCACTGCTCCCCCTGCTCCCTTCTCTATTCTCTTCTCTGCTCCCTCCTCTCCTCTCCTCCCCTCTGCTCCCTTCTCTCTTCTTCTCCTCTCCTCCCCTCTGCTCCCTTCTCTCTTCTCCTCTCCTCCCTCCTCTCCTCTCCTCTGCTCCCTCCTTTCTTCTCCTCTCCTCCCCTCTGCTCCCTTCTCTCTTCTCTTCTCTTCTCCTCCCTCTGCTCCCTCCTCTCCTCTCCTCCCCTCTGCTCCCTTCTCTCTTCTCCTCTCCTCCCCTCTGCTCCCTTCTCTCTTCTCCTCTCCTTACCTCTGCTCCCTTCTCCTCTCCTCACCTCTGCTCCCTTCTCTCTTCTCCTCTCTTCACCTCTGCTCCCTTCTCCTCTCCTCACCTCTGCTCCCTTCTCTCTTCTCCTCACCTCTGCTCCCTTCTCTCTTCTCCTCTCCTCCCCACTGCTCCCCTCTCTTCTCCTCTCCTCACCTCTGCTCCCTTCTCTCTTCTCCTCTCCTCACCTCTGCTCCCTTCTCTCTTCTCCTCTCCTCTCCTCCCCTCTCCCCTCCCTCCTCTCTTCTCCTCTCCTCTCCTCCCTCCTTTCTTCTCCTCTCCTCACCTTTGCTCCCTCCTCTCTTCTCCTCTCCTCACCTCTGCTCCCTTCTCCTCACCTGTCCTCCCTCCTCTCTTCTCCTCTCCTCACCTCTGCTCCCTTCTCTCTTCTCCTCACCTCTGCTCCCTTCTCTCTTCTCCTCTCCTCCCTCTACTCCCTCCTCTCTTCTCCTCCCCTCCCCTCCCTTCTCTCTTCTCTTCTCACCTCACCTCCTCCCCTCTGCTCCCTTCTCTCTTCTCCTCTCCTCCCCTCTGCTCCCTCCTTTCTTCTCCTCTCCTCCCCTCTGCTCCCTTCTCTCTTCTCCTCTCCTCCCCTCTGCTCCCTCCTTTCTTCTCCTCTCCTCACCTCTGCTCCCTTCTCTCTTCTCCTCTCCTCACCTCTGCTCCCTTCTCCTTTCCTCACCTCTGCCCCCTTCTCCTCTCCTCACCTCTGCTCCCTTCTCTCTTCTCACCTCCTCTGCTCCCTTCTCTCTTCTCCTCTCCCTCCTCTCTTCTCCTCTCCTCCCCTCTGCTCCCTTCTCTCTTCTCCTCTCCTCCCCTCTGCTCCCTTCTCTCTTCTCCTCTCCTCCCCTCTGCTCCCTTCTCTCTTCTCCTCTCCTCCCTCCTCTCCTCTCCTCTGCTCCCTCCTTTCTTCTCCTCTCCTCCCCTCTGCTCCCTCTTCTCTCTTCTCTTCTCTTCTCCTCCCTCTGCTCCCTCCTCTCCTCTCCTCCCCTCTGCTCCCTCCTTTCTTCTCCTCTCCTCACCTATGCCCTCTTCTCTCTTCTCCTCTCCTCACCTCTGCTCCCCCTCTCTCTCCTCACCTCTGCTCCCTCCTCTCTTCTCCTCTCCTCACCTCTGCTCCCTTCTCTCTTCTCCTCTCCTCACCTCTGCTCCCTTCTCTCTTCTCCTTTCCTCACCTCTGCTCCCTTCTCCTCTCCTCACCCCTGCTCCCTTCTCTCTTCTCACCTCCTCACCTCTGCTCCCTCCTCTCTTCTCCTCTCCTCACCACTGCTCCCTCCTCTCTTCTCCTCTACTCACCTCTGCTCCCTTCTCTCTTCTCCTTTCCTCACCTCTACTCCCTCCTCCTCTCCTCACCTCTGCTCCCTGCTCTCCTCTCCTCCCCTCTGCTCCCTTCTCTCTTCTCCTCTCCTCCCCTCTGCTCCCTTCTCTCTTCTCCTCTCCTCCCTCCTCTCCTCTGCTCCCTCCTTTCTTCTCCTCTCCTCCCCTCTGCTCCCTTCTCTCTTCTCTTCTCTTCTCCTCCCTCTGCTCCCTCTTCTCCTCTCCTCCCCTCTGCTCCCTTCTCTCTTCTCCTCTCCTTACCTCTGCTCCCTTCTCCTCTCCTCACCTCTGCTCCCTTCTCTCTTCTCCTCTCTTCACCTCTGCTCCCTTCTCCTCTCCTCACCTCTGCTCCCTTCTCTCTTCTCCTCACCTCTGCTCCCTTCTCTCTTCTCCCCACTGCTCCCCCTCTCTTCTCCTCACCTCTGCTCCCTTCTCTCTTCTCTTCTCCTCTCCTCACCTCTGCTCCCTTCTCTCTTCTCCCTCTCCCTCTCCTCCCCTCTGCTCCCTCCTCTCTTCTCCTCTCCTCTCCTCCCTCCTTTCTTCTCCTCTCCTCACCTCTGCTCCCTCCTCTCTTCTCCTCTCCTCACCTCTGCTCCCTTCTCTCTTCTCCTCACCTCTCCTCCCTCCTCTCTTCTCCTCTCCTCACCTCTGCTCCCTTCTCTCTTCTCCTCACCTCTGCTCCTTCTCTCTTCTCCTCACCTCTGCTCCCTCCTTTCTTCTCCTCTCCTCCCCTTTGCTCCCTTCTCTCTTCTCCTCTCCTCCCCTCTACTCCCTCCTCTCTTCTCCTCCCCTCCCCTCCCTTCTCTCTTCTCACCTCCTCCCCTCTGCTCCCTTCTCTCTTCTCCTCTCCTCCCTTCTGCTCCCTCCTTTCTTCTCCTCTCCTCACCTCTGCTACCTTCTCTCTTCCCCTCTCCTCACCTCTGCTCCCTTCTCTTCTCCTCACCTCTGCCCCCTTCTCCTCTCCTCACTTCTGCTCCCTTCTCTCATCTCACCTCCTCTGCTCCCTTCTCTTCTCCTCTACCTCCTCTCTTCTCCTCTCCTCCCCTCTGCTCCCTTCTCTCTTCTCACCTCCTCCCCTCTGCTCCCTTCTCTTCTCCTCTACCTCCTCTCTTCTCCTCTCCTCCCCTCTGCTCCCTTCTCTCTTCTCACCTCCTCCCCTCTGCTCCCTTCTCTCTTCTCCTCTCCTCACCTCTGCTCCCTCCTTTCTTCTCCTCTCCTCACCTATGCCCTCTTCTCTCTTCTCCTCTCCTCACCTCTGCTCCCCTCTCTCTCCTCACCTCTGCTCCCTCCTCTCTTCTCCTCTCCTCACCTCTGCTCCCTTCTCTCATCTCCTCTCCTCACCTCTGCTCCCTTCTCCTCTCCTCACCTCTGCTCCCTTCTCTCCTCTCCTCACCTCCGCTCCCTTCTCTCTTCTCCTCTCCTCACCTCCGCTCCTTCTCTCTTCTCCTTTCCTCACCTCTGCTCCCTTCTCCTCTCCTCACCTCTGCTCCCTTCTCTCTTCTCCTCACCTCTGCTCCCTCCTTTCTTCTCCTCTCCTCCCCTTTGCTCCCTTCTCTCTTCTCCTCTCCTCCCCTCTACTCCCTCCTCTCTTCTCCTCCCCTCCCCTCCCTTCTCTCTTCTCACCTCTGCTCCCTTCTCCTCTCCTCACCTCTGCTCCCTCCTCTCTTCTCCTCTCCTCACCTCTGCTCCCTTCTCTCTTCTCCTCTCCTCACCTCTGCTCCCTTCTCTCTTCTCCTCTCCTCACCTCTGCTCCCTTCTCTCTTCTCCTCTTCTCACCTCTGCTCTCTCTACTCTTCTCTTCTCCTCACCTCTGCTCCCTTCTCTCTTCTCCTCTCCTCTCCTCACCTCTGCTCCCTTCTCTCCTCCTCTCTTCTCTTCTCACCTCCCCTCTGCTCCCTCCTTCCATCTCCTCTCCTTTCACCAATCTCTCTTCTGCCATGGTGTGATCTCCAGTCTCCTCTCCTCTCTCCCTCTTTCTCTCGTGGGGTAATGCTCCCTCCTCTCTTCTCCTCTCCTCATCTGCTGCCCTTCTCTCTTCTCCCTCCTCCTGTCCCTCTCTCTTTCTGTTGTCACCTCTGCTCCAGTCTCCTCTCCTCACCCCTGCTCCCTTCTCTCTTCTCACCTCCTCACCTCTGCTCCCTCTCTCTCTTTCTCTCCTCACCATGCCCCTCTCCTCCTTCTCCTCTAGTGATCTCTCTGCTCCCCCTTCTCTCTTCTTTTCCTCACCTCTGCCCCTCTCCTCCCTACCTCTCTCTCTTTCTCCTGGAGTGATGCCCCTTCTCTCTTCTCCTCTCCTCTCCTCTGCTCCCTTCTCTTTCTCCTGATCCTCCCTCCTCTCCTCTGCTCCCTCCTTTCTTCTGAAGTCCTGCCCCCTCTGCTCCCTTCTCTCTCTCTCTCTTTCTCCTCCTCTCTCCCTCTTCTCCTCTCCTCCCCTCTGCTCCTCTCTCTTCTCTCTCCTACCTCTGCCCCTTCTCCCTCTCCTCACCTCTGCTCCCTTCTCTCTTCTGCCCTCTCTTCACCTCTGCTCCTTCTCCTCTCTCTCACCTCTGCTCCCTGATCCCTCTTCTCCTCACCTCTGCTCCCTTCTCTCTCTTTCCTCTCCTCCCCACTGCTGCCCCCTCTCTTCCCTCACCTCTGCTCTCTCTCTTCTCTTCTCCTCTCCTCACCTCTGCTCCCTTCTCTCTTCTCCTGTCTCTCTCCTCCCCTCTGCTCCCTCCTCTCTTCTCCTCTCCTCTCCTCCCTCCTTTCTTCTCCTCTCCTTCCTCACCTCTGCTCCCTCTCTCTTCTCCTCTCCTCACCTCTTCCTTCTCTCTTCTCCTCACCTCTCCTCCCTCCTCTCTTCTCCTCTCCTCACCTCTGCTCCCTTCTCATCTTCTCCTCACCTCTGCTCCCTTCTCTCTTCTCCTGACCTCTGCTCCCTCCTTTCTTTCCTCTCCTCCCCTTTGCTCCCTTCTCTCTTCTCCTCTCCTCCCCTCTCTCCCTGTCTCTTCTCCTCCCTCCCTCCCCTCTCTCTTCTCACCTCCTCCCCTCTGCTCCCTTCTCTCTTCTCCTCTCCTTCTGCTCCCTCCTTTCTTCTCCTCTCCTCACCTCTGCTGACCTGCTCTCTTCCCCTCTCCTCACCTCTGCTCCTTCTCTCTCCTCACCTCTGCCCCTTCTCCTCTCCTCACTTCTGCTCCCTTCTCTGTCTCTCACCTCCTCTGTCATGGGGTGATCCCTCTCCTCCCCAGAGTTCCCTTCTACACATGGCATGCATTCTCAGGCCTCCTCCCCTCTGCTCAGTGTCTTCTATCTACCTCCTCTCTCTCCTCTCCTCCCCTCTGTGTCCCCTTCTCTCTTCTCCTCCTCCCCTCTGCTCCCTTCTCTCTTCTCCTCTCCTCACCTCTGCTCCCTCCTTTCTTCTCCTCTCCTCACCTATGCCCTCTTCTCTCTTCTCCTCAAAGGGTCCTCACCTCTGTCCCCCCTGAATCCTCACCTCTTCCCTCCTCTCTTCTCCCTCCACACCTCTGCTCCCTCTCTCATCTCCTCTCCTCACCTCTGCTCCCTTCTCCTCTCCTCACCTCTGCTCCCTTCTCTCCTCTCCTCACCTCCGCTCCCTTCTCTCTCTCCTCTCCTCACCTCCGCTCCCTTCTCTCTTCTCCTTTCCTCACCTCTGCTCCCTTCTCCTCTCCTCACCTCTGCTCCCTTCTCTCTCTCTTCTCCTCACCTCTGCTCCCTCCTTTCTTCTCCTCTCCTCCCCTTTGCTCCCTTCTCTCTTCTCCTCTCCTCCCCCTCTACTCCCTCCTCTCTTCTCCTCCCTCCCCTCCCTTCTCTCTTCTCACCTCTGCTCCCTTCTCCTCTCCTCACCTCTGCTCCCTCCTCTCTTCTCCTCTCCTCACCTCTGCTCCCTTTCTGAAATCTTGTGCCTCTCCTCACCTCTGCTTCTTCTTCTCTCTCCTCACCTCTGCTCCCTTCTCTCTTCTCCTCTTCTCACCTCTGCTCTCTCTACTCTTCTCTTCTCCTCACCTCTGCTCCCTTCTCTCTTCTCCTCTCCTCTCCTCACCTCTGCTCCCTTCTCTCCTCCTCTCTTCTCTTCTCACCTCTCCTCTGCTCTCCTCCTTCCATCTCCCCTCCTTTCACAATCTCTCTATCTGCCATGGTGTGATGTCCAGTCTCCTCTCCTCTCTCTCTTTCTGTCGTGGGGTAATGTCCAGTCTCCTCTATCTCTTTCTGTCATGGAGTGATGCCCACTCTCATCCCCTCTCCTGTCCTCTCTCTCTTTCTGTTGTAGGGTGATGTCCAGTCTCCTCTCGCTCTTTCGGTCATGGGGCGATGCCCAGTCTCCTCTCCTCTCTCTCTTTCTGTCGTGGAGTGATGCCCACTCTCCTCCCCTATCTCTCTCTTTGTTGTGGAGTGATGCCCACTCTCCTCCCCCTCCTCTCCTCTCTCTCTTTTTGTCGTGGGGTGATAACCAGTCTCCTCTCCTCTCTCTCTTTCTGTCGTGAAGTGATGCCCAGTCTCCTCCCCTCTCCTCTCTCTCTTTCTGTCGTGAAGTGATGCCCACTCTCATCCCCTCTCCTCTCCTCTCTCTTTCTGTCATGGAGTGATGCCCACTCTCATCCCCTCTCCTCTCTCTCTTTCTGTCATGAAGTGATGCCCACTCTCATCCCCTCTCCTCTCTCTCTTTCTGTCATGAAGTGATGCCCACTCTCCTCCCCTCTGCTCTCCTACCTCTCTCTTTGTTGTGGAATGATGCCCACTCTCATACCCTCTCCTCTCCTTTCTTTCTGTTGTGGGGTGATGTCCAGTCTCCTCTCCTCTCTGTCTTCCTGTCGTGGGGTGATAACCAGTCTCCTCTCCTCTCTCTCTCTCTCTCTCTCTTTCTGTAGTGGAGTGATGCCCAGTCTCATCCCCTCTCCTCCCTCTCTTTCTGTCATGGGGTGATGTCCAGTCTCCTCTCTCTCTTTCTGTAGTGGAGTGATGCCCAGTCTCATCCCCTCTCCTCCCTCTCTTTCTGTCGTGGGGTGATGCCCATTCTCCTCTCCTCTCTCTCTTTCTGTCATGGCGTGATGTCCAGTCTCCTCTCCTCTCTCTCTTTCTGTCATGGGTGATGCCCAGTCTCCTCTCCTCTCTCTTTTTCTGTCATGGGGTGATGCCCAGTCTCCTCTCCTCTCTCTTTTTCTGTCATGGGGTGATGTCCAGTCTCTGGTCTGAATCAGGGCTAACGTCCTCTCTCCTCTCTGTTTTTCTGTCATGGGGTGATGTCCAGTCTCCTCTCCTCTCTCTTTTTCTGTCATGGGGTGATGCCCAGTCTCCTCTCCTCTCTCTTTTTCTGTCATGGGGTGATGCCCAGTCTCCTCTCTCTTTTTCTGTCATGGGGTGATGCCCAGTCTCCTCTCCTCTCTCTTTTTCTGTCATGGGGTGATGCCCAGTCTCTCTCTCTCTTTTTCTGTCATGGGGTGATGCCCAGTCTCCTCTCTCTTTTTCTGTCATGGGGTGATGCCCAGTCTCCTCTCCTCTCTCTTTTTCTGTCATGGGGTGATGTCCAGTCTCCTCTCCTCTCTCTTTTTCTGTCATGGGGTGATGCCCAGTCTCCTCTCCTCTCTCTTTTTCTGTCATGGGGTGATGCCCAGTCTCCTCTCTCTTTTTCTGTCATGGGGTGATGCCCAGTCTCCTCTCCTCTCTCTTTTTCTGTCATGGGGTGATGCCCAGTCTCCTCTCCTCTCTCTTTTTCTGTCATGGGGTGATGCCCAGTCTCCTCTCCTCTCTCTTTTTCTGTCATGGGGTGATGCCCAGTCTCCTGTCTCTTCCTCCACAGAGTTTTTTTGTACACATGGCATGCATTAAAAGGCCACCATAATACTGCCAGTGTGTGTGTATGTTACAGCATGCCTCAGGTAAGGCTGGATGTGTCCTTGGCTGGGTATCTCCCCATGACGTTAGCATGTCGACAAGCAGATGCACAAACAAGCTCTACACACACACACACACACACACACACAACTGCAAATCAGAAATCAGAACCACACAAAGGGTTTGACTGTGTTTGAATACAACACATTTTTCAGTTACCCTCACAGAGAAATATGGCACACACACACAGTACTCTCTCTGTAATCTACATAGTAAATACTTTCTCTCTCGCTCTGTCTCTTCCAGGTGGCTGGTGGCACCTTAATTGGGAAGGACAGGCTCATAGTAATGGCTGGAATGGAGTAAGTGGAATGGTATCAAACACATCCCACACATGGTTACAATGTGGTTGATACCATTCGATTCACTTCATTCCTACCATTATTAGGATACGTCCTCCCCTCACCAGCCTCCTGTGCTGTCTCTGTAGTTGTGTGTGTACTGTAGTAGGTGGTGAGTCATGTTAGTGATAGGGAGTAGTTCTGAAATGCTGTGTGCAACTGTCACTCTGGTTGGGTTGGGTCATGTGTTGTTAGCTCACGGCTCTAGTGGCATGGCTCTGGTGCTATGCTGGGCATCGGGTACAACGTACAAGCCAGGTATCGAATCCCAAATGTTTTGTTTTTCGTCTTGGGTTGTAACCCTTTAGTTTTCATCTCTGCATCCCCTCCCTTGTTTTGAGTGTTCTCCAGAGTAGATGAGTCACTTCTGAACCCCCACAATGCATCCCTGGTGCACTATATGGGGAATAGAATGGCATCTGTGTGTCTCTGTGTCTCCTCACAGGTCAGTGGGCGGGATCTGAGTCACCTGACTAAACGGGATCTTTCTCACCTGAGCAAACGGGATGCTCTTAGAATCCTGGCTGCCTATGAGCACCCAATCACGCTGCAGATCAAGGGCCGGCGTGGGAGGGGTTATGGCTTACAGGACTGCAGCACGCAGACGGAAAGACACTGGGAGCCCCTCCCCCTGGCCCCCCACCTGGCCCTGCACAGTCTGGGGGTCACAGCAGCCGAGACCATGTCCAGGGTCAACCCGGACGGGTAGAGTCAAAGATAGAGACACACATACACACACACATGCGCTAACACACAGACAAATGCTCTCTCTGTCTCTCTCTCACACACACACTTCAGATGTCTATAAAATTCAGTAATATCTTACCCCAATAAATGTTAGATTTATTGACTCGACTTCTCTCTTTCTCTCAGACACTACTGCAGCCACATGAGTCTTCCTCGTGATCACCGTGACAATGGGAGATATGAGTACCTGCCCAACGCTCCACAAGACATAGAGGACATGGATCCACTGGGCTACCAGGTGAGACAAAACACACACACACACACACTAGTAGTAGTAGGATGCCATTTAGTTTTGAATGAAAGATAATCACTTGATGTTGCCAGCCAAAGTCATACCCTATAGTCTACAAGGTCTACAAATGGGGGCACTCTGTTTGTGAGTGTACCACCATTCATCACTCAGTACCTGTATCAGTTACAAGACACATCAATTAAAGGCCTTACACCAGTGTTAAATCCTGCACCCCACTAATTATTGTGACTGATATGACTTATTCTGTCACTGGTGATAATAAAGCCAATAGAATTGACCCACTGTATTGTATGGTACAGCACATGTGACGGAAGTAGCTAGAACTACAGCATACTGTGTGTCTGTGTTGTTCTGTCCATTGAGAGGATGGAAATACATCTTCTATGCAAGAAAACTATCATGTTAAATAAACAACACTGGGAAGCTTGTGTGGGTGTAGTGGTGGGCTGTATGGCTCTGAAGGTCAGTGTACACAGGGCTCTGAACAGGGGACTGCACTAGAGGAGGTTCAGGGCTTACTTCTCCAGGTTTGTTTGTTTGTTTGTGTGTGTGTATGTGGAATAAACTGTAGACATCCAGATAACCTTTTTGACTGAATAGAATCCAGATTGCAACTGTTTGGTCTGAATCAGGGCTAACGTCCAAAAGATCTGCGTCCATATTGGAGTCTCTCTTGGAGGAAAAGCACCTTGAAGTTCGGTGATTAAGGCTTTAATGGCAAAATGCCTTTAAAAAAAATGGAGCAGCCAACCCAGTCTGGAATTATACATGCTGCCACCAAGCATCTGAGACCTGAGTGGAACTATACACACACATGCACTCACACACACTCACACACAGACAAAGACGTACACATACAAATACAGTACACACAGACAAGCCTGATTGCTCAGGCCCAAACAGCCAGGATGCTATGCTGCATAAATAAAAGTAACCAAATCTAAATCACCACCACGTGTACATCTAAATCACCACCACGTGTACATCTAAATCACCACCACGTGTACATCTAAATCACCACCACGTGTACATCTAAATCACCACCACGTGTACATCTAAATCACCACCACGTGTACATCTAAATCACCACCACGTGTACATCTAAATCACCACCACATGTACATCTAAATCACCACCACGTGTACATCTAAATCACCACCACCACGTGTACATCTAAATCACCACCACCACGTGTACATCTAAATCACGACCATGTGTACATCTAAATCACCACCACATGTACATCTAAATCACCACCACGTGTACAGTACATCTAAATCACCACCACGTGTACAGTACATCTAAATCATCACCACAACGTGTACATCTAAATCACCACCACATGTACAGTACATCTAAATCACCACCACCACCACGTGTACATCTAAATCACCACCACGTGTACAGTACATCTAAATCACCACCACCACGTGTACATCTAAATCACCACCACATGTACATCTAAATCACCACCACATGTACATCTAAATCACCACCACATGTACATCTAAATCACCACCACGTGTACAGTACATCTAAATCACCACCACATGTACAGTACATCTAAATCATCACCACAACGTGTACATCTAAATCACCACCACATGTACAGTACATCTAAATCACCACCACCACCACGTGTACATCTAAATCACCACCACGTGTACATCTAAATCACCACCACCAAGTGTACAGTACATCTAAATCACCACCACCACGTGTACATCTAAATCACCACCACGTGTACATCTAAATCACCACCACGTGTACATCTAAATCACCACCACATGTACATCTAAATCACCACCACATGTACAGTACATCTAAATCACCACCACGTGTACAGTACATCTAAATCATCACCACCACGTGTACATCTAAATCACCACCACGTGTACAGTACATCTAAATCACCACCACGTGTACATCTAAATCACCACCACCACGTGTACATCTAAATCACCACCACCACGTGTACAGTACATCTAAATCACCACCACCACGTGTACATCTAAATCACCACCACGTGTACATCTAAATCACCACCACATGTACATCTAAATCACCACCACATGTACATCTAAATCACCACCACATGTACATCTAAATCACCACCACCACGTGTACATCTAAATCACCACCACATGTACATCTAAATCACCACCACCACGTGTACATCTAAATCACCACCACGTGTACATCTAAATCACCACCACATGTACATCTAAATCACCACCACGTGTACATCTAAATCACCACCACATGTACAGTACATCTAAATCACCACCGCGTGTACATCTAAATCACCACCACGTGTACATCTAAATCACCACCACCACATGTACAGTACATCTAAATCACCACCACCACGTGTACATCTAAATCATCACCACCACGTGTACATCTAAATCACCACCACGTGTACATCTAAATCACCACCACCACGGGTACATCTAAATCACCACCACCACGTGTACATCTAAATCACCACCATGTGTACATCTAAATCACCACCACGTGTACATCTAAATCACCACCACATGTACATCTAAATCACCACCACGTGTACATCTAAATCACCACCACCACGTGTACAGTACATCTAAATCACCACCACCACGTGTACATCTAAATCACCACCACCACGTGTACATCTAAAATCACCACCACCACGTGTACATCTAAATCACCACCACGTGTACATCTAAATCACCACCACCACATGTACATCTAAATCACCACCACCACGTGTACATCTAAATCACCACCACCACGTGTACATCTAAATCACCACCACCACGTGTACATCTAAATCACCACCACATGTACAGTACATCTAAATCACCACCACCACGTGTACATCTAAACCACCACCACGTGTACATCTAAATCACCACCACATGTACATCTAAATCACCACCACATGTACATCTAAATCACCACCACGTGTACATCTAAATCACCACCACGTGTACATCTAAATCACCACCACATGTACATCTAAATCACCACCACATGTACATCTAAATCACCACCACATGTACATCTAAATCACCACCACCACGTGTACATCTAAATCACCACCACGTGTACATCTAAATCACCACCACGTGTACATCTAAATCACCACCACGTGTACATCTAAATCACCACCACATGTACAGTACATCTAAATCACCACCACGTGTACATCTAAATCACCACCACATGTACATCTAAATCACCACCACATGTACATCTAAATCACCACCACCACGTGTACATCTAAATCACCACCACCACATGTACATCTAAATCACCACCACATGTACATCTAAATCACCACCACCACGTGTACATCTAAATCACCACCACATGTACATCTAAATCACCACCACCACGTGTACATCTAAATCACCACCACATGTACATCTAAATCACCACCACGTGTACATCTAAATCACCACCACGTGTACATCTAAATCACCACCACATGTACATCTAAATCACCACCACGTGTACATCTAAATCACCACCACATGTACATCTAAATCACCACCACCACATGTACATCTAAATCACCACCACGTGTACATCTAAATCACCTCCACATGTACATCTAAATCACCACCACGTGTACATCTAAATCACCACCACATGTACAGTACATCTAAATCACCACCGCGTGTACATCTAAATCACCACCACGTGTACATCTAAATCACCACCACATGTACATCTAAATCACCACCACGTGTACAGTACATCTAAATCACCACCACCACGTGTCACCACCACAGTACATCTAAATCACCACCACATGTACATCTAAATCACCACCACCACGTGTACATCTAAATCACCACCACCACGTGTACATCTAAATCACCACCACCACGTGTACATCTAAATCACCACCACCACGTGTACATCTAAATCACCACCACCACGTGTACATCCAAATCACCACCACCACGTGTACATCTAAATCACCACCACGTGTACATCTAAATCACCACCACATGTACATCTAAATCACCACCACATGTACAGTACATCTAAATCACCACCACGTGTACATCTAAATCACCACCACATGTACATCTAAATCACCACCACGTGTACATCTAAATCACCACCACGTGTACATCTAAATCACCACCACGTGTACATCTAAATCACCACCACATGTACATCTAAATCACCACCACATGTACAATACATCTAAATCACCACCACGTGTACATCTAAATCACCACCACATGTACATCTAAATCACCACCACATGTACATCTAAATCACCACCACCACGTGTACATCTAAATCACCACCACCACATGTACATCTAAATCACCACCACATGTACATCTAAATCACCACCACATGTACATCTAAATCACCACCACCACGTGTACATCTAAATCACCACCACATGTACATCTAAATCACCACCACCACGTGTACATCTAAATCAATCACCACCACATGTACATCTAAATCACCACCACATGTACATCTAAATCACCACCACCACATGTACATCTAAATCACCACCACATTTACATCTAAATCACCACCACCACGTGTACATCTAAATCACCACCACGTGTACATCTAAATCACCACCACATGTACAGTACATCTAAATCACCACCACGTGTACATCTAAATCACCACCACCACGTGTACAGTACATCTAAATCACCACCACCACGTGTACATCTAAATCATCACCACGTGTACATCTAAATCACCACCACGTGTACATCTAAATCACCACCACCACGTGTACATCTAAATCACCACCACCACGTGTACATCTAAATCACCACCACGTGTACATCTAAATCCCCACCACGTGTACATCTAAATCCCCACCATGTGTACATCTAAATCACCACGACATGTACATCTAAATCACCACCACGTGTACATCTAAATCACCACCACCACGTGTACATCTAAATCACCACCACATGTACATCTAAATCACCACCACCACGTGTACATCTAAATCACCACCACATGTACATCTACATCACCACCACGTGTACATCTAAATCACCACCACATGTACATCTAAATCACCACCACCACATGTACATCTAAATCACCACCACATTTACATCTAAATCACCACCACCACGTGTACATCTAAATCACCACCACGTGTACATCTAAATCACCACCACATGTACAGTACATCTAAATCACCACCGCGTGTACATCTAAATCACCACCACCACGTGTACAGTACATCTAAATCACCACCACCACGTGTACATCTAAATCACCACCACCACGTGTACATCTAAATCACCACCACGTGTACATCTAAATCACCACCACATGTACATCTAAATCACCACCACCACATGTACATCTAAATCACCACCACATGTACATCTAAATCACCACCACCACGTGTACATCTAAATCACCACCACGTGTACATCTAAATCACCACCACATGTACATCTAATTCACCACCACGTGTACATCTAAATCACCACCACATGTACAGTACATCTAAATCACCACCACGTGTACATCTAAATCACCACCACGTGTACATCTAAATCACCACCACGTGTACATCTAAATCACCACCACCACATGTACATCTAAATCACCACCACCACGTGTACATCTAAATCACCACCACGTGTACATCTAAATCACCACCACGTGCACATCTAAATACATCTAAATCACCACCACGTGTACATCTAAATCACCACCACGTGTACATCTAAATCACCACCACCACGTGTACAGTACATCTAAATCACCACCACCACATGTACATCTAAATCACCACCACCACGTGTACATCTAAATCACCACCACCACGTGTACATCTAAATCACCACCACCACGTGTACATCTAAATCACCACCACGTGTACATCTAAATCACCACCACCACATGTACATCTAAATCACCACCACCACGTGTACATCTAAATCACCACCACCACGTGTACATCTAAATCACCACCACCACGTGTACATCTAAATCACCACCACCACGTGTACATCTAAATCACCACCACGTCACCACCACGTGTACATCTAAATCACCACCACATGTACATCTAAATCACCACCACATGTACATCTAAATCACCACCACCACTAAATGTACATCTAAATCACCACCACGTGTACATCTAAATCACCACCACGTGTACATCTAAATCACCACCACGTGTACATCTAAATCACCACCACGTGTACATCTAAATCACCACCACGTGTACATCTAAATCACCACCACATGTACATCTAAATCACCACCACGTGTACATCTAAATCACCACCACATGTACATCTAAATCACCACCACATGTACATCTAAATCACCACCACATGTACATCTAAATCACCACCACCACATGTACATCTAAATCACCACCACATGTACATCTAAATCACCACCACCACGTGTACATCTAAATCACCACCCGTACATCTACATCACCAACCATGTACATCTAAATCACATCTAAATCACCACCACCACGTGTACATCTAAATCACCACCACGTGTACATCTAAATCACCACCACATGTACATCTAAATCACCACCACATGTACATCTAAATCACCACCACCACGTGTACATCTAAATCACCTCCACGTGTACATCTAAATCACCACCACGTGTACATCTAAATCACCACCATGTACAGTACATCTAAATCACCACCACGTGTACATCTAAATCACCACCACGTGTACATCTAAATCACCACCACATGTGTACATCTAAATCACCACCACGTGTACATCTAAATCACCACCACGTGTACAGTCATCTAAATCACCACCACATGTACATCTAAAATCACCACCACGTGTACATCTAAATCACCACCACGTGTACATCTAAATCACCACCACCACGTGTACATCTAAATCACCACCACGTGTACATCTAAATCTACCAATACATCAAATCACCACCACATGTACATCTAAATCACCACCACGTGTACATCTAATGTCATCTAAATCACCACCACATGTACATCTCAAATACATCTAATTCACCACCACATGTACATCTAAATCACCACCACGTGTACATCTAAATCACCACCACGTGTACATCTAAATCACCACCACGTGTACATCTAAATCACCCACGTGTACATCTAAATCACCACCACATGTACATCTAAATCACCACCACATGTACATCTAAATCACCACCACATGTACATCTAAATCACCACCACATGTACATCTAAATCACCACCACATGTACATCTAAATCACCACCACATGTACATCTAAATCACCACCACATGTACATCTAAATCACCACCCCATTTACATCTAAATCACCACCACATCTACATCACACATTCACACGGACACACAGTCACACAGTCACAAACAGAACTCACGTGTTCAGTGGGTGGAATGTGAGCTGTGCCTAATGAAATCCCCTTGGAGAATGGAAGGATGCTCAACTTAGAGAGACAGAGGGAAAAACACACTCCTCTCTCCCATCTACAAACATTTACTGTCTACAGACTGATTTAACCACTGCTGCAAAACACAAGCCTCAGTTCAGTCAATCTGGATTGCAAACCTACAGCATGTGATGCAGTTCCATTAAAGGACATATTTAATAATCAGGACTCTTGATAACATAGGGATATTTTAGGGATATTTTTGGGGGAGAGAAGCTGGATGAACATTTGAATTACATAACCAAAGTTCTAGAATTAGCATAAAAAATGAAATGCTTGTTTATTCACGTAAACACACATTATTCACAGTCAGTTAAACATTGATTAACCGCTCTTTCTCTCTCTCTCTCCCTAAGGACCCAGAGCTGGACCATCGTGTTCCAAGGGATCAGAGCTGTTTGACTGGCTGCTGCAACACCAACCTTGAGGAGCCCAGCAGTTTCCACAGCCAGGTGTGTATGTGTGTCTGTGTACTGTATATCTACGTACTGTATGTATGTCTGTGTACTGTATATCTACATACTGTATGCGTGTCTGTCTACTGTATATCTACATACTGTATGTGTGTCTGTGTACTGTATATCTACGTACTGTATGTGTGTCTGTGTACTGTATATCTACATACTGTATGTGTGTCTGTGTACTGTATATCTACATACTGTATGTGTACTGTATATCTACATACTGTATGTGTACTGTATATCTACGTACTGTATGTATGTCTGTGTCCTGTATATCTACATACTGTATGTGTGTCTGTGTACTGTATATCTACACACTGTATGTGTGTCTGTGTACTGTATATCTACATACTGTATGTGTGTCTGTGTACTGTATATCTACACACTGTATGTGTGTCTGTGTACATACTGTATGTGTGTCTGTATATCTACATACTGTATGTGTGTCTGTGTACTGTATATCTACATACTGTATGTGTGTCATACTGTATGTGTGTCTGTGTACTGTATATCTACATACTGTATGTGTGTCTGTGTACTGTATATCTACATACTGTATGTGTGTACATACTGTATGTGTGTCTGTGTACTGTATATCTACTGTGTACTGAATATCTACATACTGTATGTGTGTCTGTGTACTGTATATCTACATACTGTATGTGTGTCTGTGTACTGTATATCTACATACTGTATGTGTGTCTGTGTACTGTATATCTACACACTGTATGTGTGTCTGTGTACTGTATATCTACACACTGTATGTGTGTCTGTGTACTGTATATCTACACACTGTATGTGTGTCTGTGTACTGTATATCTACACACTGTATGTGTGTCTGTGTACTGTATATCTACATACTGTATGTGTGTCTGTGTATATCTACACACTGTATGTGTGTACTGTATATCTACACACTGTATGTGTGTCTGTGTACTGTATATCTACACACTGTATGTGTGTCTGTGTACTGTATATCTACACACTGTATGTGTGTCTGTGTACTGTATATCTACACACTGTATGTGTGTCTGTGTACTGTATATCTACACACTGTATGTGTGTCTGTGTACTGTATATCTACACACTGTATGTGTGTCTGTGTACTGTATATCTACACACTGTATGTGTGTCTGTGTACTGTATATCTACACACTGTATGTGTGTCTGTGTCTGTGTACTGTATATCTACACACTGTATGTGTGTCTGTGTACTGTATATCTACACACTGTATGTGTGTCTGTGTACTGTATATCTACTGTATGTGTGTCATCTACACACTGTATGTGTGTCTGTGTACTGTATATCTACACACTGTATGTGTGTCTGTGTACTGTATATCTACATACTGTATGTGTGTCTGTGTACTGTATATCTACATACTGTATGTGTGTCTGTGTACTGTATATCTACATACTGTATGTGTGTCTGTGTACTGTATATCTACATACTGTATGTGTGTCTGTGTACTGTATATCTACATACTGTATGTGTGTCTGTGTACTGTATATCTACATACTGTATGTGTGTCTGTGTACTGTATATCTACATACTGTATGTGTGTCTGTGTACTGTATATCTACATACTGTATGTGTGTCTGTGTACTGTATATCTACATACTGTATGTGTGTCTGTGTACTGTATATCTACATACTGTATGTGTGTGTGACTGTGTTCTCTCTCTCTCCTTCAGACTGAGGATGAGGACTATATGTTGGAGAAACCTCTGGGCTACCTACCTCTCCACCATGAGCTGGACAGCGGCCTGGGCTGGACCGACGGTAGCCTGCACCAGGGAGACCTCTCTGGCCTGGAGACTGAGGAGGGGGGTCTGGAGGAGTGTCACCCCAGGGGAGGAGGCTCCGGTGGGGGCCTGCTGGTCAGTGGAGGAGGGGGTGGAGGTGGTGGGTCTCCGTCCTCTGAATCCTTCATCTCGTCTGAGCTGAGTGACTCTGGCTTCCATAGCGTGAGCACCGGAGAGTTCCGCCGTTTCCAGAAGCTGTTAGAGAAACGCATGCGCCTGTACAATGCTCGTCTGCACCACCAAGGGGAGGTGTGTGCACGGGAGCGCCGCGACAGCTGGCAGAAGAACCACAGAGAGCTGCTGGAGGCCATCCCTGAGGCACTGACCATGCAGCCCCAGCACTCCTACCTCACGCCTGGCCTGACTGCTCCATCCATGGGCCCTCCACCCCGAGGACTCTTCAGGTAGGAGCTTATCACCAGACTAACATCACTGTGATTATCATAGTTTATCATGATAACATGATCCATAACCATCCAAACCCCATCTTCAAAGTGTTCTCCATCCAGGGTTCAACGATGATAATGCAGGTTGTTCACCACGGTACCATTGTATTTATCGCTTATGTGTCTAATAGTTCTGTTTCTTCAGGGTGTCGTCTGTCCAATTCCGGAAAGCGGATCGTCCCTGTCTGGGCAAACACAGCTCCAGCAGTGGCTCCCTCTTCAACCCCCAGCACACCCCTGGTCCCCTCTCTGTCCACGCCCCTGTCCTCTCCACCTGCAGTACCCCCTCCGGTCACCACAGGCTTCTGCTGCAGCACCAGGGCTCCAGCTCAGAGGGTCAGCTGAGGAGAAGCAGGACCCTGCACCACCGGGCTCCACCCCAGGAGCGTGTCAGACGGGCCAGTCACCCGTCCTCCCCCTCTTACGCCACCCTGCAGCACTGTGGAGTAGCTTCACTTAGAGGCCTGGAGCTGGGCCTGCCTGAAGAGGGAGAACCAGAACTAGTGCTCAGACACCCAGCAGGACTTGCCCCCTCACCTCTGCACCATGCAACCTCTCCGGGGGAACACAGAGGGGCCATGCCTTTACCCAGGGGACATTACTGGGACAATAGTGGAGGCCGTGACCAGCTGGTTAATGACAGGAGGCAGCAGGAGAGGAGCTTCATGACAGACCTACCAGTGTGGGAGAGGGAGCGAGAGAGAGAAAGAGAGCAAGAAAGAGAACGAGAAAGAGAACAAGAGAAAGAAAGAGAGCGGGAAAGAGAAAAACAAAGAGAGAGAGGAAGAGAGGTGCACCGCTTCCACACCCTCAGCCACCCTCCCCAGACATCCATGGACATCCATGAGACATGGCCTAAACCAGCCAACCGTCTGTCCCGCCAGGGCTCCGGGTGTGGTGGGGGCCTCTACAGCACCCTGGAGAGCCACACTGGGTTCGGATCTGGGGTCGTTGGAGTGTCCAGGATGGGCTCCAATCCTAACCACAACCTTGATACTACCCCTAACACCAACCCCAACCTTCCTAACCCTAACCCTACCCTTCCTAACCCTAACCCTAACCCAAGGGCTGTGAGGAACCAGATTCTCCGTGACCGGGCATCGCGGCTAGCGGACGAGCGCAGCGGGATGAGTACAGATGAGGAGAGCCAGGAGGTGATGAGGGGGAGGTACTGGAGCCGCACTGAGAGACGGGAGCACCTCCTACTGGCCCGCGAGCAGAAACAACAACAACAGCAGGCCAGAGGGCAGCAGGCTTACACGAGGCCACGAGCCAATGGAGGATCAGGATCTATGAGAGATACAGGGGTCAACACAAGAGGAGGAGCTATGGGTGGACAGGGGGGAGGAGTTATCCGAGAAGGAGAGGCTATGTCTGGAGGGGGAGGGTCTTTGGGAGACGGCCGGTGCAGCACGGTGCTGGAGCTCAGCCAAAAGAAGTTGAGTCGTCTGAGGAACAGGAAGCTGTTAGATGATTGGACGACGGTGGAGGAGCTGATGACTCATGGGACGAGGCTGGGCACTGGGGAGGAGATGTCCCTCTGTCCCAGCTCACTACTGACTGTGACTACTGTATAGTGTGTCTCTGCGTGTATGTCTGTGTGTTTTTCCACCATAAAGCACCATGGACAATACATTTGTTTGAGGGTAAGTGTATGCGTGTGAGTATATAAGTGTGTGTCACCAATGTACAGCACCTCTGACAAAGTGTATGTGTCAGACCTTCTTACTGACTACTGCAACGCACTGCAAGTGTCTATCTATTACAATCTGTGTGTCTGTGTGAGAGAGGATCGGTCTGTGTGTGTGTGTGTCTGCACCATGTATGGCTACCTCATGCTCATGGGGTTTGTGAATCAATTTGAAACAATATAATATCATGTCATTTTGTTGATTTTATCTTTGGGTGTCTTTTGAGTGCAAAAATGCTGCCTGGTGACATTGATGAAACTCTTACATTTGGACTTTTATGCCTCAACTAAAGTTGTGATTGAGATTTCTAAAAGCAATACTGCATTGTAAGAGAATCCACCAGAAAAGAGCAGCTTACTGGAGAGGAGATGCCACAACAAAGCTAGTGGAGAACTTTGTGGATTGATAACCACCCTACACAATCAATGTGTTTTTGTAACAGCGATCCCATTGACAGTCTGAAAGGGGAATGGTGCTGCAGTAGAAGATTTTGCTACCGGATGTGATCGTGCTCAAACTACCTGGTACCCTTGTTTGCACAACAACTAACGCAACCCATCCTATCATTGGAATGATGTTTACATTGCCTGTCTATTGAGGCATTCATTCTGTATTCTGAAGTGGTTGTTCCAGAGATAGGTACTGCAGAGTAGATGGTGTAGGCTGAGCTGGCCAGGGGTTAGTGGTTTGTTGCTAGAGGTCTCTGGAGGTCAGGGCTGTTGTTGTTTAGTACATATTCATTAGGGAACGTACGGAACAACGCCAGGGTACAACGCTAGGGTACAACGCTCGGGTACAACGCTAGGGTACAACGCTCGGGTACAACGCTAGGGTACAACGCTCGGGTACAAAGCTCGGGTACAACGCTAGGGTACAACGCTAGGGTACAACGCTCGGGTACAACGCTCGGGTACAACGCTCGGGTACAATGCTCGGGTTCAACACTGGTGGTGTGGTGTCAAGCTCTAATGTCTGTCACATTTTGTTTCTCACTTAATTGATCAATAGATAGGGGTCAGATGTCAAATTGGCTTATGACAGGGTTATACAGGATTATGTCAGGGTTATGTTCGCTTATGTCAGGGTTATGCAGGCTTATGTCAGGGCTATGCAGCAAATGTTAACTAAAGTCACTGTGGTAGGTACTACTCATACTATCATTGATAACTGAAATGAAAGGTGTGATCAGAGGTGGGATTTGCTTTTTGTGTAGCGTTATCAGCACTCATCATTACTGAGGCTACAGGATCACACACCTTAATGCACTGTATGTGTTTCTCACTCAGCGTGCATGTGATTCTTACACACACAGCAAGTAGGACTCACACCTGTCTGGTGTGGAGCTGAGAGAGGCAGAAGAAAGAAGAAAGGAACAACAGAGAGAGAGATATATATATATATATATATATATATATATATATATACAGTTGAAGTTGGAAATTTACATACACATAGGTAAGAGTCATTAAAACTTATTTTTCAACCACTTCACAAATTTCTTGTTAACATACTATAGTTTTGGCAAGTCGCTTAGGACATCTACTTTGTGCATGATACAAGTCATTTTTCCAACAATTGTTTACAGATTATTTCACTTATAATTCACTGTATCAGAATTTCAGTGGGTCAGAAGTTTACATACACTAAATGCTTTGGAAAATGATGTCATGGCTTTAGATGCTTCTGATAGGCTAATTGACATCATTTGAGTCAATTGGAGGTGTACCTGTGGATGTATTTCAAGGCCTACCTTCAAACTCAGTGCATCTTTGCTTGACATCATGGAAAAGTGGCCATCACAAAGCCCTGACCTCAATCCTATAGAAAATGTGTGGGCAGAACTGAAAAAGTGTGTGCGAGCAAGGAGGCCTACAAACCTGACTCAGGAATGGGCCAAAATGCACCCAACTTATTGTGAGAATCTTGGGGAAGGCTACCTGAAACGTTTGACCCAAGTTAAACAATTTAAAGGTAATGCTCCCAAATACTAATTGAGTGTATGTAAACTTCTGACCCACTGGGAATGTGATGAAAGAAATAAAAGCTGAAATAAATCATTCTCTCTACTATTATTCTGACATTACACATTCTTAAATAAAGTGGTGATCCTAACTGACCTAAGACAGGGAATTTTTACTATGATTAAATGTCAGGAATTGTGAAAAACTGAGTTTAAAATGTATTTGGCTAAGGTTTATGTAAACTTACGACTTCAACTGTATATATATATGACGGATAAATAAATAAATAAAGAGAAAATGTTGGATTGCTCGCTCTCTCCTCAAGGTGTTCCACGTCACACTCGGCATGACTCAAACTCCTTGAATAATGGATGAGAAGATAGGATTTATTCCCTTCATCCCCCTCCTCCCTCTATATGTGAGGATTATCAAGGCTGAAAATAGCCCTCCTTTCCTAGGAGAATTGAAAGCACACAGGAGAGACACTTGTGTTTTAAAGCTCTGCACACCTCTACCCCCACTGTACTGTTTCCCCCCAGACTGTTTCCCCCCGGACTGTTTCCCCCACTGTACTGTTTCCCCCAGACTGTTTCCCCCGGACTGTTTCCCCCGGACTGTTTCCCCGGACTGTTTCCCCCACTGTACTGTTTCCCCCTGGACTGTTTCCCCTCGGACTGTTTCCCTGCAAATCTCTGGTTCTGCTCATTTTCACTTTTCAGAAGACTCTTTTTGGAACATGAGGATGATGTACATGTGGTTGTAATAAATATATTTTAATTAGCTACCTAAAGCCTGTCCAGTGTTTGAATTTAGATTCTACAATGTGATCAGATAAGGTGCATTTAGCTTAATCTATCCTTCCATAGAGCCTCCTTACCTATTCTGTTCCTTCAGATTTGCTAAGACAGAAGGGGTAGGAGCTTGTGGTTTACTTTTCAGACTAGGCTAATGTGTTTAGTTCTCACAGCAGTTTGGCCTCCAGTCATTTTGTAAATCTGTATTATTATAGAGTTGTTTCCACATCCATTTACAATGTTGAGTCACATGTACATGTGGTCTTCCACTCTGTTTCCTAGAACAGAGACACCATTGCCCTCGTTGAGCTGTCCAACATGGACCGAACTGATCTGAAGAAACAAGATGGCTGAATGCAATATGGCCTGGCAGGAATTTGACTCGACCAGTCAACTTTTACATCAGTGTGTGGATAACTAAAAGGAGACAAGTAGATGGACTCACTCCTTTTAATGGACCCTTTACGCCACATCAATATGTGGTCAATGTTCACCCTCGTAGGCCTCCGTAGTTCATGTCATGTTGACAACAGGCTAGCTAATAAACAGGTTTTGATTATGATAACTTGGTCAGTCATCAGTCATTACAGAGATGATCTGATATCTGGAAAGATTATACCATGTACTGTAAATAGCTGACAACCATGGGAAATAGATTCCTTGAGCAAACCTTAAATGACACCCTATTTCACATATTTCATAAAGTGCACGACGACCCCACATAAACACTCTGGTCAACACCATCATAGTGCATGCTATAGGCCATGGCACAGTACTGTCTTCAGCCAAGGTAGCATAGGGTGTCACTTGAGTATCTGACATTGATCTGAATGAGATATCTTCCTGGTTTAAATTCTTCCAGCCTGTCCATAGCCTGACTCCAAACCCATGTCGTCAGCAGAACCCACCCAACACCAGAACACCAACACGCGATACATCTGGCAAATCATCTAATGATCTCAGTCTTATGTAACCAGTGTGAATGATGAGCCAGTCAGCCATGCTAAGGAAACACTCATTTTTCTGCCCATTCACTCATTCCTTTATCACCCTGACAGCCTGAGAGGGTGGCCAGATGTGCAGACACACACAGTCAGACAACTGTGATTTTTTCCCTATATGGTACATTTTCATCTGCAACACTCAAAGTTGGTTCACTCTACCAGATAAACAATGCACACACTGGGATCTGATGTAAAACTGGCCAGTTGGCTATGTGTCTTTTCTCTATTCTCAATCACAATCTATATTTCTCTCTTCTTTTTTGTCAGTTCTTTTTAAAATAAAGGCAAAATGGAATCCAACTGTGCAGAAGCACAAAATGGAATCCAAATGACAGAGAAAAGCTATTCATTATCACCATCTAGCTTTGCCAGGCGGTGAGGCTATACCTCACCAGGCTCCACTCCGCTGTGCTGGGAGATTGGTGCTGCAGCAGCGACATCATGTGGCACAAACCTGTGTCATAGTATTCTGAAGGTTACAATGGTGACTGGACTGCATTAGCTCTGATTGGTGGAGAGCATACTACAGTATGTGTACTGTGTAATAGGGCTGAATATTTTCCCGGAATTTTACAAATGTTCCATCCCAAGAATAAATCATTTTTCTCCCGGTATTTCCCGCCAAAACCGGAAGTGTCATTCTAAAGCATATAAATATGCCTTGATTGAAAATTCAAACCTGAGCCTGATGAAAAATACACAATGGAAACTTTATGAGTCCAAGCCCAAAGAAGGCCAAATTATTGTGCCGTTATCCAATATGGTGACTCCATGCTTAAATAAAGGTAAAATAAAATATATAGCTAGGCTCCTGCACATTATACAGTTGAAGTCTGAAGTTTACATACACTTAGGTAGGAGTCATTAAAACTCGTTTTTCAACCACTCCAAAAATTTCTTGTTAACAAACTATACTTTTGGCAAGTTAGTTAGGGCATCTACTTTGTGCATGACACAAGTAATTTTCCAAACAATTGTTTACAGACAGATTAGTTCACTGTATCACAATTCTAGTGGGTCAGAAGTTTACATACACTAAGTTGACTGTGCCCTTAAACAGCTTGGAAAATTCCAAAAAATTATGTCATGGCTTTAGAAGCTTCTGTTCGGCTAATTGACATCATTTGAGTCAACTGGAGGTGTACCTGTGGATGTACTTCAAGGCCTACCTTCAAACTCAGTGCCTCTTTGCTTGACATCATGGAAAAATCTAAAGAAATCAGCCAATACCTCCACAAGTCTGTTTTTGTAGACCTCCACACGTCTGGATCATCCTTGGGAGCAATTTCCAAACACCTGAAGGTACCACGTTCATCTGTACAAACAATAGTACGCAAGTATAAACACCATGGGACCACGCAGCCATCATAACGCTCAGGAAGGAGACACATTCTGTCTCCTGTCTCCTAGAGATGAATGTACTTTGGTGCGAAAAGTGCAAATCAATCCCAGAACAACAGCAAAGGACCTTGTGAAGATGCTGGAGGAAACAGGAACAAAAATAACTATATCCACAGTAAAACGAGTCCTATATCGACATACCCTGAAAGGCCGCTCAGCAAGGAAGAAGCCACTGCTCCAAAACCGCCATAAAAAAGCAGACTACGGTTTGCAACTGCACATGGGGACAAAGATCATACTTTTTGGAGAAATGTCCTCTGGTCTGATGAAACAAAAACTGTTTGGCCATAATGACCGTTGTTATGTTTGGAGGAAAAAGGGTGAGGCTTGCAAGCCGAAGAACCAACCGTGAAGCACGAGGCTGGCAGCATCATGTTGTGGGGGTGCTTCGCTGCAGGAGGGACTGGGGCACTTCACAAAATGGATGGCATCACGAGGAAGGACAATTATGTAGATATATTTTGAAGCAACATCTCAAGACATCAGTCAGGAAGTTGAAGCTTGGACACAAATGGGTCTTCCAAATGGACAACGACCCTAAGCATACTTCCAAAGTTGTGGCAAAATGGCTTAAGGACAACAAAGTCAAGGTATTGGAGTGGCCATCACAAAGCCCTGACCTCAACCCTATATAACATTTCTCGGCAGAACTGAAAAAGCATGTGAGCAAGGAGGCCTACAAACCTGACTCAGTTACACCAACTCTGTAAGGGGGAATGGGCCAAAACTCACCCAACTTATTGTGAGAATCTTGTGGAAGGCTACCTGAAACGTTTGACCCAAGTTAAACAATTTAAAGGCAATGCTCCCAAATACTAATAGAGTGTATGTAAACTTCTGACCCACTGGGAATGTAATGAAAGAAATAACAGCTGAAATAAAATCACTCTATTATTCTAACATTTCACATTCTTAAAATAAAGTGGTGATCCTAACTGACCTAAAACATGGAATTTTTACTAGGATTAAATGTCAGGAATTGTGAAAAACTGAGTTTAAATGTATTTGGCTAAGGTGTATGCAAACTTCCGACTTCAACTGTATATACAAACATATATATACACACACACCAATCTTGAACAGGATTATCTATTTCGGACTCAATTTGAATGGAATTAATGGAGAACGACAGTGGTCAAATGTGCACTGATTTATAGCAATGGTATCCTAGTAATATACTGTTTAAAACTCTGCAGCTGCAAATAAAAAATATATAGATCTTTACTATGAAAAAGTAAGGTGACCCCTGAAAGCCAGGTGGAGATGTGTAAATTAGATGTGCATTCAGTTGTTATATTATCATACTGTAGTATAGGCAACGCATCATACAGCAAATGCACTGTAGGCCCAACCGTCACAAGAAAAAAAAGTTACCATAAGATGATAGATGGACTGCGCTCCATAGCCTACTGAGATGCGGTCTCTGTCCCCACCCTGAGCATTGATGATTCATCATGCAGATAGCAGAGAAGACAGATTTAGACATCTCATATCATTTAAACGGTTCCATTTCACATTATGCTGTTCATATAATTTAAAAATAAATAATTTAACGGTTTCTCACATATTTATCCCGGGAAAAGGCAGTGGGTTTTGGTAGGAAACCCCCTATTCTTCCACAGACAAGAAACTCCAGTCAGGAAGACTCAATAATTACAGAGGTGGCATCACCAAAATCAAAATAGTTTAATAATAATAGATTTAAAAAAAAAATATATATATATATATATATATATATAGATAGGAGTTAAAAGCAGACAAGTTGGGACACACTACACTGCAGATGATTATATCTGTACAGTCATACTACAGAGAAAAAGACAAGACATGGAGAAGAGGTGATCCTTTACTATTGCAGATTGTTGCTTCCCTCTTCTACATTTGAGTAATTTAGAAGGCGCTCTTATCCAGAGAGACTTAAAAGAGCAATTAGGGTTAAGTGCCTTGCTCAAGGGTACATCCAACATATTTTTCACCTAGTCTGCTCAGGGATTCAAACCAGCAACCTTTCGGTTATTGGCCCATAGCTCTTAACCACTAGGCTACATGCCACCCTTCTCTTGGTCCATTTCTGTTACTAGTAACAAAAACTGAAAAAAGAGAAAGTGTGAATCTGCCATGTTGCTGGGGCATAGAGTTACCAGTCAGAACTCTCATCCAAACCTGTGATATTATTAGGTCTCATACAGCAGTCATTGATAGAAGGGAGATCATCCAAGTAACCATGGCAACACAGAAAGAGAGACAGCCTGTAGGTTTACTAAACCCCACAGTCAACAGCCTGACTGATAGAAGGCTGTGATGTCATAATGAGAGTCTTGAGTGATGTCACAAATTGTCTTTTGAGTTTAGGAGAGTAAAAAAAAAATGTTCAGGTGCCTGTCCTTCTCCTTCCAGAACCACAGGGGGGCGATGATGAAGCTGCTGGCTCAGTCCAGACCCACAATATCATGCTGTTTGTAGGACTGTGAAACCAGGCTCCCTGTAGGAAAGACACCAAGAATATCACATAGAATACATAGAAGAGATCTCACAATGAACATACTCCTTATCTACTGAGGAGAAACACTCAGGACCTGTCCTTGGCTTGAACACTAAATATTGTCTGTCTTACCTTCTTCCCAGGTACAGAAATTATAGTCTATCAATTTCAGACTTTTCCCAGAACAGACAGTATGGTCAACATGAAATAAACACAGAATTCAAAGCGGAGGCATTTCAGGTGTATAATCTCTTACCATAACAATTTTCAATATGGCAATTTGAAAAAAAGATGCTTTTGGAGGTGCATTGAAAAATAAAAAGAAGAAATTCCCTCACTGCTTGCTTGCTTCTCCTTTTGAATCACTGATGCAATTTGACCCAATAACATTGCATAGGTCCCAAGGGACCATGAGTTGTTTTTAACCAACAAAAAACTGAGAAGAACTTTGAACGCAGCTTATGACAGCTCAGTTTTGCTCAACTCTCTGTGTCTTGCATTGTGGTCCAGCAGGATGACTTGACAGTTGTTTTAAAAAAAGCACAGCAAACATCACAGATCTTAGAGCACAATTGATTTCACAAATATACAAAACCCCCAAACACATCCAACATAGACACAAACCTGGATATACATATATTGCTGTCTCCCTTCACCCCCAGTAAGGGGTGCACCTCTGGGATAGGGGGAGAATACACAAGTCAAATAGGTATCCAATCAATGGTTAAAAATGGTTGTGTGTGTGTGTGTTCTTCTGACTCTCACCATCACTGGGCACCCCTTGTAGCTCGATGAAGGTGGTGGTATGGCCTTGTTTTTGGGCGGGGCTCCTTCTGAGGATGGCTGGTGCTGCTTCTTGTCCCCGCCCCGTGTGGGAAGAATCATCTTCTGCGGTGGCGGTCTGGACGGCTGCATCCGGAGGGGGACCAAATGGATTCTCCTAAGGGTCCTCTACCTCTGGAGCGATGGGCAGGTAGAACAAGGCCTTGAAGTCTTCTAGCTCCTCAACACTAACACAGTATTGTGTTGCATTTATATTTCTATTTTATTGCCTTGCCTATTTAAAGCTATAAAAGTATCACCACAACACCTGTCTACCTTCATCACACACACTCACCTGCTGCAAAAAGCCACAATGGGGTCAAGAGGTCACATCCACCTCCTCATCCTCCGCAGGATCCGCACCTGGGGCACACACAAATAAGTCCCTGACAAGCAGCAATGTCTCTCCATTTATGCACACGTTTGTGTGTGTGTGTGTACCTGTATGTTCAGGTTCACTTTAATCCTCATCTTTTATATCAAACTCAGACTCTCTCCTCGTACTCCACGTTCTCATCCAGCTCCTTAAAGTCTGGGGCGAACGCACTCCAGTTTTCCTGAACACAAAATCCCAGGATGGAATGAATTAACCAACCCATTCTATTAGATCCACAACATCCATCCTCATCAGTAGACAGTTTTGATTTATGATTCTGGAATCTTGGGGACTCCTGAATGATTCCTCTTTCAACAGTGCTTCATGAGCGATTCCACGCCAGTATAGCCCCAAAATATTTTTGGTACTCCAGACTGTTCTGGCAATTCTCAACTCTTCATTGGGAGGAAGGATGTTTAAAGGTAGCCTCAGCAATATGATGTAGATGCAGAAAGTAAACAGCATAATGGGTCAATTTCCGCAAAAACTATGAGCGTTGAAGCACAGGGTTCAACTTCTCTGCTGTCTTGGCGCACTGGCTACCACACTGTAAACAGCGTGATGTGAACCCGTGTACATGTGCAGACATTGTGTGTGACTGTGTTAGAGCGAAGTCTTCATCTCACTCATCTCAATATCTGCGGTGCTGCTCGAGGTAACGTCATTTCTCTGAGTCTACCTTTAACATGCTTTTTACATTTGTATCACAAACCATTTTCTTTTATTCGACAGAGAGTAGAATTTGCCATCCATCGAGTTAGACTCAACCATTACTTCCATGGTAAACGACCCAGTGTTCTAATGGCTAACAAGCTTTGCAGTAATGATTCTATATGTCAACTCCCTTAGCCATAGTAATAACAGGCAATACCTGCTCTGCTCCATTCAGAATCACTAGAAGTAGTAAGCAAGGTGAACCCCTCTCACCTCTGCTATTTGTTTTTCTTCTTCAATGGAGCCCCTAGCCCAGGCAATTTGAAAATCGGAAGAAATGACACCAATATCTCTCAAGCCTACAAATTACGTCATCTCATTATACGCAGACAATATCTTACATTATTTAGATAAAGTATCTCAATCTCACCCAAACACTTTGAAGATTATGAACAAATTCAGCTACATCTCAAAAATAAAATAAATCTAACCAAATCTGCCTTACTCCCCCTCAAGAATGTGACAGAGGACTCCATCTCTACATATGGAATCCAATTGTTTGTCATTTTAAATATTTAGGAATATATACAGTATATTTCCTTCTTTAGATAAAACCATTGCCAAAAACTTAACAGAAGGCTAAAATCAATTCAATCAGATCTCAGTAGAATGGACTAGTCGCAGTCGCTCTCACCGGCAGAATTTCTATTGTGAAATTGAATACATTGCCTCGGTTGAATTTTGTGAGTCTCCTCCCATCCGGCTATTGGGATAAAATCCAGAGTGTATTCAAAATGTATATGAAAAGGTAAGAGATCCCAGACTAAATTAACAAATTTACAGAGAGGGCATTTAGCATTTCACCCCCCAATTTTGAATTGGTTTAGACATGACTCTTCCTCTCCCTGGCTGAGAACAGAGAGAAATATGGTGGCTCTAATTGCCCTGGAAGATGTGGTGTTCATTGATCTCTCTCTTAAACAAATGTAAACTACGCTTTAGCCCTATTATTTATTCACACAATTTCTATTTGCTGCAAAATTGAAAATCTAAGCAACTGGGATTGAAATGGCACACCCAGCCTAATATTTAACAATAATGTCTTGCCCCAATGGTCCAAATGTGGTATCTATACCCTTGGCAATATCATGGATTGTAATGGTTTGAGGAAAGATGATAATGCGGGTGAAGGGGGGCTAGGCGGGGTGGAAGATATGGTTTCTGGGTGGGGAGGGAGGATGCGGGCGGGTGCATGGGGTCCGAGGGGGTTGGAGAGCCTTCTTTATTTTCCTTGCATACAGAATATTACAAAACTGTTCATGCTGTTCTTTGTCTTTGTATGCATTTTTCTTCTTTCGAGTGGCAGCCCACAGGTACAGGAAAGTATGAAATGCAAATATTATAACTGAATGTATGAAAATCGCAACACCCACCCGTAGAACACACTTCAGCAGGTATATTTCACTGGTCATCCCGAAAGCCAACACCTCAGTTGGCCGCCTTTCCTTCCAGTTCTCTGCTGCCAATGACTGGAACGAATTGTAAAAATCACTGAGGTTGGAGACTTTTTTTCCCTCACAAACTTTAAGCATCAGCGGTCAGAGAAGCTTACCGATCGCTGCACGCAGCCCATCTGTGAATAGCCCATCCAACCAACTACCTACCTCAACCAATATTTGTTTTTCTGCTCTTTTGCACACCAGTATTTCTACTTGCACATCCTCATCTGCACATCTATCACTCCAGTGTTAATTGCTAAATGGTAATTACTTCGCCACTATTGGCCTATTTATTGCCTTACCTCCTTACTTCATTTGCACACACACTGTATACAGATTTTTATATTGTGTTATTGACTGTACATTTGTTTATTCCATGTGTAACTCTGTTGTTTTTGTCGCACTGCTTTTGCTTTATCTTGGCCAGGTCGCAGATGTAAATGAGAACTTGTTCTCAACTGGCCTACCTGGTTAAATAAAGGTGAAATAAAAATAATCAAATTTTAAAAATACCTGTAAATCGCTTCTGAAAAAAACAAACTATATAAACAGTTGGTCACAAAACAAACTAAATAACATTATTATTTTTTTAAGACCCTCTGATCCTTGGTACAGACCAAAGAAAGCCTATTAAATGACTAGTGCTGGCTGTCTATGTCATAAACCCTCAAAGTTCCAGAGTGGGATTAAAATGGTTGCCATATTGGCCAGGGAGACACCCAAATCAGTCTAACTGGAATGAATGGCAGTCGAGGCATAATCCTGATTTCCTTACGCAGGAAAATAAAAGGCATGCGATATCAGAAACCTAAACTATGGTCATATGATCTTAAATCCAGCTTAAACAGATTTTAGGCCCCTTCTCTGTATAAATAGCCTAAAATATATGCATACAGACCATAAATGACATGCCTAGTTAAATAAACGTTACATTATTTTTTATAATAATAATACATGTCTCAATTTTTGTTTTTCTTGGAAAGTTGTGAGTGCTATTATATGATACAATATCAGTACATGTGTGTATAAAGGATTCGCGAACCAACTAAAACGTTTTTATTCTCAAGACATTAAGCAAAAAATAAATGTAATAAAATGTAAATATCAACACTTTATTATAGTGGGCCAAATCCTATCATCCCTGTCACATAGGCTTATTTATTAGTTTCAAGCACGTCACTAATGTCAATGCCACATAAGAAGATATTTCCAAAGTTCTTAAGAAAGATATTTACGAAGTTCCAAACAAAACTACGAATAGAGGGCTTGCAGGTGACGTACGACACCTCTTGGCGGCCATGTTGGAAGACCACCGCAATAATTCTTCTGACAACAGCCGAGTGGCTACCCCAAACTGCATAATAACAGTGTCAAAAACTAGTTGATTCGTTACTACGGTCAATTTCTGTCGAGTATTTGGCTGCTTTAACAAGGCAGGAAAGGCAATGGGGAAAAAATATGTTTACAGATTCCCGCAATCATGAAACACAGTTGGTGACACCAAGAGAAGACCCAAGAACAGTCAGAAACGCGAAGAAACCTTGAGTTTAAAGTACTGGGGAAGCAATTTTTTACCCACCAAAAATTGTACCTTTATTTTTTATTTAACTAGGCAAGTCAGCTAAGAACAAATCCTTATTTACAATGACAGCCATACCATTGCCAAACCCAGACGACGCTGGGCCAAATGTGTGCTGCCCTATGGGATTCCCAATCACGGCCGGTTGTGATTCAGCCTGGAATCGAACCAGGGTCTGTAGTAACGCCGATAGCACTACGATGCAGCGCCTTACACTCGGTCTTAGGCATGCAGTCCTTTATGACAAAGGAATGCATGCCTCATCACAATTGCAGACAAATGTAAGCCTACTTTTCCTAATGTTATGACTAGATATGATAGTGATAATTTAGGCTATTGAGCACGTAGTGGCATAGGTTAATAGGCTATATCAGAGCTGTTTCCTTTCCAAAGGAAAAATGTGGCCTTTGATAAACATTATGCAATTCGACTGGAGAAATTAGCCAAATCATGTTTTATAGGACGGTAGCCTAGGCCTACTCTACTGACAACAGGTCAATAAAAACGACCTTGTCTTGAATGCAACCACGTAATCTAGGCCTATAAAAAAAAGAATGCTGGCTAAAAGGATTCAGCTTTTGTCAAAAGTCATTTTTGTTCATTTTAGTTAACCTGTTTCCTAATCTTAACATAATTCTCCTAATCTGTTACGAAATGTCAAATATGTTCATTTGACAAAAGCTGGATCCTTTCTAGCCATGACTATGAAAAGGGGAGACAAATTATACAATATGACATCCATATAGCTTGGAGGACATTATTGTCCCAGAAAACTCCAGTGGATATCATATATTAATTGTTCAAGCCCGACAATAAATGTAATCTTTGTGACACTAAACACCTGAATGAATTAAACAGGAAGCAAACTATTAAGAGCCCTGGTGGTATCGGTGACCTGAAGAAGTGATATTCTAACATCAGGTTTGCTTTTCATTTGTTGATGTACTACTGTAGATTCACCAGTTGACCTTTATCAAGACACCATGTCGACTGGATTCCCACTGTGAAGATGAGCAATGCTACAGCAGCATTTACTTCTACTACTTTGTCCTTTTCCAGATATGAAAGGAGACATCCCTCAAGTATACGAGATGGTTGCTATATGCTGTGCTTTGGTCAATCTGAAAGATTCTGTTGTGCCATTTGAGGAGGGCACCTTCACCTTGTCGTGACAAAAGCTCCCTTTAAAACGTATGAATATAGAAAATGTCATTTGGAATTTATAAAAGACTTGGTTTATGATATTATAAACATACTGTTCTTTAATAATATTGATGTATGGGTGAAACAAAAAGTATTTTGTCATCTCTGCTTTTCCAAGCACTGTTGAATAAAATGTATTTCTTATACCACAACTATTTTTTTCCTGTTACAATTTAAGCACATTTAGCATAGACAATGTAATTGTTGTGGTAGTCTTAGGCAAAAGGTCTTCATTATCACAGACATCCTTGGAGAAAAGTATCTGGCATTGAACGTGGTGGTAGTTGTGTGTATGTTATTAGCTAAGGATCCCATCTCCTGCTGTCAGACATTTCCATATTTTTCCATACAAGTATTCCATACAGATACTCAAAGGTCTGTTGAGTGGTACTGTAGTTTGATGGGTTGAGGTTAGGAGTGACAATCAGTTAGGAAGCATAAGAGGCTGAGGTGTAGGCTGAGCTAAGGTGGAGGTATATACTGAGCTGGGGTATAGATATATACTCCCAGGTAGGTGGGGACGGTACTACTAACTGTAGTTTGATGGATGAGGTTAGGAGTTACAATTAGTTAGAAAGGATAAGACTGGGCTGAGGTGTAGGACGCGGTAGATATAGATATATACTCACAAGTCTCTGGGGTGGTACTACAATTTTAGGATGGGCAAGGGGAAGCGGAACCTTTGGTCAGTCTCCAGTTCGGACGTCCCACAGGGACGGGATGTTATCTGTCGACGCACTCACCAACTTGTGCCCATTTCGACTCCAACTGCAGACACACAGGGAAACATTTAGGAAGGTTAATATCCAGAACCACAGTCAATACACCCCTTAACAAGGGCTCTGGAACGAAATGATGGTTTATGAGAAAACAAGAAGAACATTTGAGCATATATAAACATGGTTTGCGGATTCTGAATAGTGTGCTTGCTGGTGTTTTTACTTTCTTGTGGCCATAGTTTGTTTTCAGACTGGATGGATGTGAGCACTGATAATCTTGGCGATGCCCCGTGTCAGGAAGTCTGAAAGTACGATGCGTCCGTCGTTGCACCCCACCGCCAGAAGCGTGGCCCAGCGGTTAAAAGTGCACGTGAGAGCCATACTGATGCAGTCCAGAGTGCCATCTGCATCCTGCCAACGAGACATCAACCATGTCAAGACACACATATATATTTGTATATCGATTTTCTACTTAGCCAAATTGTGCTCGAACCTCCTGTGCATACCTAAAGCTTGTGGTCTAGCAGACAGTCCATTGACAATACGGTAAAAATAAATATTTTTAAAAAGTTCAACCAACCTTCAAGGGATAATCCACTCCCAAAAATAAAAATCATGAGACTCCTGTCAATTTGGTGAAAGCCTATGTTCAATAAAAAATGTCCCCATTATTTAACTTCTAAGTGGTCCGTCTGTGAAATTAGAAAATCGTGTGGGAACGTGTCATAGCTAGCTAAAGTTACATTGTTCTCGTCAATGGAGATATGAAATGTGATGCAATAATTTGCTAACACTTTTAAAACAATTACCTGCCCTCCAAATCAGCCAATAACTGGTATGGGCATACTTGTCTATAACACATCCATCTATTTATATCGTCATGACAATGTATATATTTCGCTTAGAGGTGCTCAACAGTGTACCAAATTATTCAACTCAGTTTCTCCTTCAAGTACAATCATCAGTGCAGTTTAAAAAAAATATGGATAAGAGAAAAGTAACAAATAATTAAAGAACAGCAGTAAAAAAATAACAATATATACAGGGGGGTACCGGTACAGAGTCAATGTGCGGGGGCACCGGTTAGTTGAGGTAGTATGTACATATAGGTAGAGCTAATTAAAGTGACTACGCATTGAAGACAACAGAGAATGGGGAGGAGGGGGAATGCAAATAGTCTGGTTAGCCATTTGACTAGATGTTCAGGAGTCTTACGGCTTGGGGGTAGAAGCTGTTTAGAAGCCTCTTGGACCTAGATTTGGCGCTCCAGTACCGCTTTCCATGCGGTAGCAGAGAGAACAGTCTATGACTAGGGTGGCTGGAGTCTTTGACAATTTTTAGGGCCATCCTCTGACACCGCCTGGTATAAAGGTCCTGGATAGCAGGAAGCTTGGCCCCAGTGATGTACTGGGCTGTTCCGTCGCAAAATAAATGTAGAAATCCATGTTATTCAAGTATTGCACCCACACTGCTCTCGCGCGCCAACGAGTCTGAGTTGCTAAAATAGAAGTAATTCCTATTTCTGAAGCAGATCGCGCTGCAAGTCCTGCCTCTCCCATCTCCTCATTGGTTTATAGAAGCAGGTACCCACGTACCATCTCCTCATTGGTTATACTCACGTGGGTAATTGAAAGACTAAATGTTTTGCTGGTTGTGTGGTAAAAGTGTAGATGCCAATCACCATTTAAGTTCAAAGATGAAAAAGCCTGGAAGGAGGAGAGATTTTTTTATTAACCTTTATTTAAGTAGGCAAGTCAGTTAAGCACAAATTCTTATTTTCAATGACGGCCTAGGAACAGTGGGTTAACTGCCTGTTTAGGGGAAGAAAGACAGATTTGTACCTTGTCAGCTCGGGGTTTGAACTTGCAACCTTCCGGTTACTAGATGACTAGAAAGGATTCGGTTGGCTGTTTTATGTGTGGATTAATTGTCAGAGTAGAAGACCTTGTGCATTTCAGGTAAAATAACAACTCAATGTTATATCCCAGGACAAATTAGCTAGCAACAGCAAGCTAGCTAAATAGGACAAATTAGCTAGCAAGTGCAAGTTAACGAACTAAATTGCCATACATGTTAAATTATTTTCGACCTGTCCCCAAATTAATGTAATTGGCTCTGAGTTTGTTTTGATATTTTAACATGCGTGTCGTGATCGTGTTTGGTGTAGGGGGACAAAATAAATGTATGTACGATAGTGCACGCGCGCAGCCGGTTTGGGTTCAGTGTTACGGTCGGAGGCCGAGCAGTTGCCATAGCAGGCAGTGATGCAACCAGTTGGTTGCTCTCGATGGTGCAGTTGTAGAACCTTTTGAGGATCTGAGGACCAATGACAAATCTTTTCAGTCTCCTGATGGGGAATAGGTTTTGTTGTGCCCTCTTCACGACTGTCATGGTGTACTTGGACCATGTTAGTTTGTTGGTGATGTGGACACCAAGGAACTTGAAGCTCTCAACCCTTTCCACTGCAGCATAGTACTTCCTTCATTCCTGATTTGGAAAATGTAGGAAAACAAATGTTTCTAGTTGCAGGTGGAACTCCGATGAGGAAATATTCAGAAATACATTTGTACCAAGTGAGAAATGCCTCTAGCATGTGTGTAGATCGATGTGTGACAAGCTGTTATCATGATGTGGCCATGGCGCCTAGAAATAACTAATTCCAGCAAATATGTTGGGAAATGTAAGATGTCTGGCAGCTACAAATGGTAAGAAAACTAACTCAGTGCAAAAAGTGGATTTAAAATTGTTCTGAATATTTGTTGTTATCGGGGTCCTACCGGCAAATATAGAAAATAGTCTAAGACACCAGTGCCTTCCAAATCGAGAATTACATTAGTATCAATAAGTAAAGTTTGGTTGACAATTTTTGGGTCATATTTTCAATGGACCGTCTGCTATGCCTCCTAAGTTTTGAGCACTGCTTGGCTATGTTCTACTCTGATGACTAGAATGAGCATATACGCATATCCATTCACTGTGACGAAGAGGGCATGTGAGGGAGAGATGTGTTGACAAGTTACAGGTAGCATTAGAACAAGAATGGCCTACCTCCGGATAGTTCTGCCCGAACGACTCTGTAGTAGAAAACAAAGAATATGGTTAGCCGATTCATGTACTGTAATGCCTAGGTTTGCCCATTCAGACGGTAATGCTAGCGTATTACGCCACGATCATACCAGAAGTACTTTATTTCCAATGGAACGCTGCGTTTGCCTTGCAGCATTGCGTTGTCTGGTGCATACCTTGGATTTATCGAACGTATGTATCAAACTGTATGTGTTGACGGCTTGGCAGAAATGGTAGGTGAATGTTGAACTTTTGTTGCACATATCAAGATGATGCCGAGTACCATTGTGTATTAGTTAAGTTCCAAAGGTTTCTAAAACCGTATCGCAAGCCGTTATGCTAAAACGACAGATTTAATATCACTGACTGAAATAGGCCAGCACAATCCACAGGCTGCAGAAAGTAAATAGACTATCAAGCTACTGTTTTTCCTTCTAACGGCAGTGACAGTTCCTCACATACGCAGATCGTTCATTCATTGGCTAACGTAAAGTCGTTTCCTGCCATTTGCTGTATGATTTCACCTTGTGCCTCAATGTAGGATTAACACTAGGGACATTTAGTTTAACTATTCATTGCTTCTTATTGTTTGAGGGCTAGTAGCGAACAAGCTAACGTTCGTTACGTACTAACGTTAGCTAGTATTGTTGCCTGATTACGGTATCCTCGTTTACGTGCGCTTTTGCCCCCAATCAATTATTGAAGAATGATAAATAATCATTACCGAGCAACACTAAATTCATCGCTGAACAATTTTGATACCACGTTTATCAAAATAAACAGTCAAGTTGATATATTCAAAACACTGCTTTGTAGCTCTGCCGTTAAAAAGACCGCGACTGGTGCCTGCCTAACGAAGGACCCCAAACAAAGCGATGCTGAAACTGCCCAAACAAAAATCAATGAGGAATGGATTCACTTGTCGATACGGGGGTGTTTTCGTTTAACTATTGTTACTTAGATTTGTGTACGCATGATTTAATCTATTTATTCAAAATGTGAATACATTAACGTTATACGCAAGACCGACACAGTTGCGCTTGTGCCCATGTATTTAACAAGCCATCACGCTAGTTTGAGCCATCAATGCTTCCAGTGGACTCAAAAATTCTACCACCAGTGATCATCCGGGTCTCTCCCAAAGTAACCAATCACATGTTACACATAAAAACCGGGCGGGGATTCGGATGATCGAAATTTAGGTATTAGATGTCAAATAAAAATGCTCGACACAAAATGAAAACTTCACCAAAAAAATATCATATTTAGTGCACCAAAAGCCTCTAAATATTGCACAAAGTGTTCCGGAGCCATGCCACAGAAACGTGAGTTCATGCCCACTGCGGAACTTGGAAATCCACCAATTGGATATGTCCTTTTTCTAGGTCGCTTGTTGGGACGTGTCGCTGGGAGAATATATATTTCTAACTAGACAGTAAAGGTACTGTGGTTTGAAACTGACATATCTATTAATATATTTTCTATATCATGTGTTATTCACTGGAACATTTATTGCATTGGTAGAACTGTACCCTGGAAAGAAAACCCTAGACAGTTTAATTTACATTTTGAGAGACCACCCGTGGGATTTAACGACACTGTCAACGGTAATTACATAAGAGACATCCTTGAGTACACATTACAGGTACATTTTGGGGATTATTGGTTATCATATCATTAGGTGTATTCCTTGTAAAGTAGGGGAACATGTATTGGTTATTATATTACATGTATTATTATATATTATATACATGACCCGCTTCTGAGGCTGTGCATTGCCAGTTAATTAACAAAAAAGATATTTCCTTGGATTAGGTATAGAATGTGTGTTTAAGTGTCTTGAGTTTTCTGAACAATTTGTGTGCAGGTATGCAATGTATAAAATGTGAAAGATGCTGTGGTCAGATGCTGTAACAGTCTAGATGTTATGGTCACCAGATTGACCTACATTGTGAAGTGCTCTAAACGGCCCTGTATCTGTGTGATATAACGTCTGTTTATTCAAAAATCGAGAAACTACATTTATTGCATTTTCTTCATGCCTGCTGATAAAAACTAAAGCAATATTTTGTTATTTTTGGAATATAATATTTTAGTTTGATTTGTCTCCAAAAATGTTTTTTGTTGTTGTAATTATTATTTTTAGTGAGTAGAAGGAAACGAAACTATTTTGGATGGCCATATTTGTTTCAGTCCCATTTGACAGTATACATCATATAAATGTATTATATTATATACATGTCACAGAAATATGAAAATAATGTCATGGTAGAGTTGAAGACAAATGGAAGTGCTGTGAGCATTGCAAGCATGTTACATTATTTCTGACTAAAGTATTTTTGTAGGCACTAACTCTGCCATGTCTCCTTGGCCAAAGCCAACAGGGAAGTGAATGGGGTTATTGTAGAGTTTTTGGATAACTGCCGAAAATAAGGTATGTGGTAAACACAGGCTTAAGAGATCTCATGTTTAGCTCTATGTGATAATCTTCATCAGCTAATGTCACTTTTTGTGAATTTTTATGCATTTACATAATCTAAACAATAATATAAAGTGCATAAATGCTTCATAATTCATAAAGGTAATGTTAACTGACTGATAGAACAAAATGTATAAAATCTCCTAAACCTGTGTTAACTAATCTCAGACCTTATTTTCGGAATTTGTTCCAAAAGCCCATTCTTCCCCATTAATTTCACTCATAGAAATGGCAGAATGAAACAGAGCTAACTAATTTCCATTTTTTTTGGACTACAAGATGGAAAGCTCTATTCCAGTGTGTTTAATTTCCAGTTCTCTATACTACATGTCTTTAAAGATGTAGTATAACTTGCACCAAAAAAAATCGAACATCCTTTTTTTTTTTTTTTTGAAGGTGACCCGTTCTCTATAGCAGGGTTTCCCGAAAACTTGGTCCTGGTTGGCACGTTTCGTTTTTCTCCCCTAGTACTACACAGCTGATTCAAACAACCAACTCATTATCAAGTTTTGATGATTTGAATCAGCTGTGTGGTGCTAGGGCTAAAAACAAAATGTGCACCCGTGGGGGCAGGACCGAGTTTGGGAAAACCTGCACTATGGCACATACGGGGCTTCTAAACATAAAATAAATCCCTTTTTTTTCAGTCCCTGTTTCAAATATGTCCAAGAACTCCATCCACTGGTTCCGGAAAGGACTGCGTCTCCATGACAACCCGGCTCTGCTGGAGGCGGTGCGGGATTCAGACACGGTGCGCTGTGTCTACTTCCTGGACCCCTGGTTCGCTGGCTCCTCCAACCTGGGGGTCAACCGGTGGAGGTGAGGCACAACTAACTTATCTATTCATCTATCAACCAACCAATCAATAAGGTTATATTGTCCCAGTAGACATAAATGCATTGTGTATGCTCTGATTGTGTTATTACAGTGTTAACTATTTAACAGTGTTGTTCAGTGTATTACAAAGTTGATGTTGTAGGCAGGATTGTGGTCTGTTCCATTTCATTTCAAGAAGTGAATTGGAAGTCCAATTTATTGACCCAGACCAGATGTTATAGTGGTTAGTTGTAGTGATCTAGTGGTTCTCAGAACAGCTCCCATTAGACGGTTGCCACTATCTGGCCAAGCTAGAGAAAACAGAAGTAGGCTATGGAGTGATCAGATGTGCCAGTGGAAGGCCTGGATATTGACATCCATAGATCAGGTAGTTGTATAGGCCCAACAGAGCAGGATTGCAGAAGTAGGCCTATACTGTAATTCTGTCTGCTTTGAAGATAAAAGTAGTGTTAACAGCATTGTCTTCTGTATTGAAAGTTAGTGGATTCTATGTTTGCGTATTCTCCAATTATTTGCTAGGTTATTTCGTAGGCTAGCATTTAATAAAGTATAGTGGTGCTTATTCCTTGATTCTTTTAACTCAGAAGATAGAATAAATACTACTAGGCCTAATTGAATGAATGGCAGGCAAAAGCAACAGCTTCTCTCTTCCAGACACGGTTAAGAGAGCATTCATAGTGTAATAGACACAGACAATATTTTCACTTTCTGTACAAATTATTAAGTCCTCTCTGGGGCATTTTGTCTGGCATCCAACACCAACAAGGGTAGAGCCAAGGCCTGTAAAATGGCATCTTCCAGGCAGGGAGATAGGTTAGTGGGCCAATAGAGAGTTAAGTTTCCTGAGTTAGTGGTTGCTATTGGGATGACCAACTTTACAGCAGGCTGTGCTGCGGTGGAGCGGCCTAGCTGGATCTTTAAACAGCAGCAGGAAGCAGCAGTGGCCCTCAGATCTGTAGCTGGATTAGCCATCTTTTAAATTGAGGAATAAGTCCATTTGTCCACACCTATACTTTTTTCTATTTTTTATTTTTATTTGATTTGATCTGTAAAACTTTTGTGAATCGACAGGCAGATAGACCAGATAACCTGCTATATCCACAGCTTGTTTATTGCCTTCAAAGGTGTTCAGGTGTTAACTCTGCACAAAAACACTAAATCAAATCAAAATCAAATCAAATTTATTTATATAGCCCTTCGTACATCAGCTGATATCTCAAAGTGCTGTACAGAAACCCAGCCTAAAACCCCAAACAGCAAGCAATGCAGGTGTAGAAGCACGGTGGCTAGGAAAAACTCCCTAGAAAGGCCAAAACCTAGGAAGAAACCTAGAGAGGAACCAGGCTATGTGGGGTGGCCAGTCCTCTTCTGTCTGTGCCGGGTGGAGATTATAACAGAACATGGCCAAGATGTTCAAATGACTAGACACACACACCATGTACCACCTGCTGCTCTCCTCTCAGGGGGCTGTTCTGTGGCAGCAGGATCAGAGTTTTCTGTCAATCAGTCATTTGGGATCCCACACTGATCACTGAACCATGTAACCGTTGCACAGTTTCATTCCAAATATTACTGCTGCAACAGTAAGGACAGAATCTGTGCCTCAGTGACCATAAATGTTTGAAAGGTACATGCGAAAAGGCAAATGTTTTTGTGAAAACATGCAGGTTGTGAAGGTGTGACTGGCCTCTGTGTGCTGGGCTGTTTCTGTTGTAGACCGCTCTCTCATGTGGTGTCCTACAGTCATGCAGGTTGTGAAGGTGTGACTGGCCTCTGTGTGCTAGGCTGTTTCTGTTGTAGACCGCTCTCTCATGTGGTGTCCTACAGTCATGCAGGTTGTGAAGGTGTGACTGGCCTCTGTGTGCTAGGCTGTTTCTGTTGTAGACCGCTCTCTCATGTGGTGTCCTACAGTCATGCAGGTTGTGAAGGTGTGACTGGCCTCTGTGTGCTGGGCTGTTTCTGTTGTAGACCGCTCTCTCATGTGGTGTCCTACAGTCATGCAGGTTGTGAAGGTGTGACTGGCCTTTGTGTGCTAGGCTGTTTCTGTTGTAGACCGCTCTCTCATGTGGTGTCCTACAGTCATGCAGGTTGTGAAGGTGTGACTGGCCTCTGTGTGCTAGGCTGTTTCTGTTGTAGACCGCTCTCTCATGTGGTGTCCTACAGTCATGCAGGTTGTGAAGGTGTGACTGGCCTCTGTGTGCTAGGCTGTTTCTGTTGTAGACCGCTCTCTCATGTGGTGTCCTACAGTCATGCAGGTTGTGAAGGTGTGACTGGCCTCTGTGTGCTAGGCTGTTTCTGTTGTAGACCGCTCTCTCATGTGGTGTCCTACAGTCATGCAGGTTGTGAAGGTGTGACTGGCCTCTGTGTGCTAGGCTGTTTCTGTTGTAGACCGCTCTCTCATGTGGTGTCCTACAGTCATGCAGGTTGTGAAGGTGTGACTGGCCTCTGTGTGCTAGGCTGTTTCTGTTGTAGACCGCTCTCTCATGTGGTGTCCTACAGTCATGCAGGTTGTGAAGGTGTGACTGGCCTCTGTGTGCTAGGCTGTTTCTGTTGTAGACCGCTCTCTCATGTGGTGTCCTACAGTCATGCAGGTTGTGAAGGTGTGACTGGCCTCTGTGTGCTAGGCTGTTTCTGTTGTAGACCGCTCTCTCATGTGGTGTCCTACAGTCATGCAGGTTGTGAAGGTGTGACTGGCCTCTGTGTGCTAGGCTGTTTCTGTTGTAGACCGCTCTCTCATGTGGTGTCCTACAGTCATGCAGGTTGTGAAGGTGTGACTGGCCTCTGTGTGCTAGGCTGTTTCTGTTGTAGACCGCTCTCTCATGTGGTGTCCTACAGTCATGCAGGTTGTGAAGGTGTGACTGGCCTCTGTGTGCTAGGCTGTTTCTGTTGTAGACCGCTCTCTCATGTGGTGTCCTACAGTCATGCAGGTTGTGAAGGTGTGACTGGCCTCTGTGTGCTAGGCTGTTTCTGTTGTAGACCGCTCTCTCTTGTGGTGGCCTACAGTCATGCAGGTTGTGGCAGAAACCTGCACTGTTACACTGTATATACGATCACCATCTTAATATTAATTATGGTCAGAGGGCATCAGTCTGCTTTTTGGAAAGTAATTTAGAGTTTTTATTTATATCCTGGCCCACAACCACGTTCTTCATTCTAAATAATGTATCTTTTAGTTGGACTTATTAGGGTTTTATTCAATCATACATGGTGTCAGGTTTAACTCACAAACATGAGTCTCTTCACACTGTGAGAATGCCCTTAAATCAGTGTCCTCTCCTGCATGGCCATATTGTGACGGTTGTCCTCCCACTCCTGTGTTTCAGGTTCCTGCTGCAGTGTCTGGAAGATCTAGACACAAGCCTCCGGAAGCTCAACTCCCGTCTGTTTGTGATCCGAGGTCAGCCGGCCAACATCTTCCCCCGACTCTTTAAGGTGAGACCCCATCACCCCTACAGTCTTCCCCTCACCCAAACCCTCAACTCAGAGACAGCAAATACAGTTGAAGTCGGAAGTTTACATACACCTGAGCCAAATACATTTACACTCAGTTTTTCACAATTCCTGACATTTAATCCTAGTAAAAATTATCTGTCTTAGGTCAGTTAGTATCACCACTTTATTTTAAGAATGTGAAATGTCAGAATACTAGTAGAGAGTGATTTTTTTTCAGCTTGTATTTCTTTCATCACATTCCCAGTGGGTCAGGAGTTTATATACACCCAATTAGTATTTGGTCGCATTGCCTTTAAATTGTTTAACTTGGGTCAAACGTTTCGGGTAGCCTTCCACAAGCTTCCCACAATACGTTGGGTGAATTTTGGCCCATTCCTCCTGACAGAGCTGGTGTAACAGAGTCAGGTTTATAGGCCTCCTTGCTCACACACACTTTTTCAGTTCTGTCCGGGCTTTGTGATTGGGCTGTCCGGGCTTTCAGTTCTGTCCGGGCTTTGCAAACTGTAGTCTGGCTGTTTTATGGCGGTTTTGGAGTAGTGGATTCTTCCTTTGCTGAGTGGCCTTTCAGGTTATGTCGATATAGGACTCGTTTTATTGTGGATATAGATATTTTTGTACCTGTTTCCTCCAGCATCTTCCCAAGGTCCTTTACTGTTGCTCTGGGATTGATTTGCACTTTTCGCACCAAAGTACGTTCATCTCTAGGAGACAGAATGTGTCTCCTTCCTGAGCGGCATGACGGCTGCGTGGTCCCATGGTGTTTATACTTGCGTACTATTGTTTGTACAGATGAACGTGGTACCTTCAGGCGTTTGGAAATTGCTCCCAAGGATGAACCAGACTTGTGGAGGTCTACAATTCTTTTTCTGGGGTCTTAGCTGATTTGTTAAAAAAATTCCATGATGTCAAGCAAAGAGGCACTGAGTTTGAAGGTGGGCCTTGAAATACATCCACAGGTACTCCTCCAATAGGCTAATTGACATCATTTGAGTCTATCAAAAGCTTATAAAGCCATGACATCATCTTCTGGAATTGTCCAAGCTGTTTAAAGGCCCAGTCAACTTAGTGTATTTAAACTTCTGACCTACTGGAGTTGTGATACAGTGAATTATAAGTGAAATAATCTGTCTGTAAACAATTGTTGGAAAAATTACTTATCATGCACAAAGTAGATGCCCTAAGCGACTTGCCAAAACTATAGTTTGTTAACAAGAAATTTGTGGAGTGGTTGAAAAACAAGTTTTAATGACTCCTACCTAAGTGTATGTAAACTTCAGACTTCAACTGTATCCACCTTACTGTGTCAGTGTTTGCTGTGTCCTCTCCTCTCAGGACTGGAACATCTCTCAGCTGACGTTTGAGTGTGACTCTGAGCCATTTGGTAAGGAGAGGGATGCAGCCATTAAGAAGCTGGCCACAGAGGCTGGAGTGGAGGTGGTCAGCAGGACCTCACACACACTCTACGACCTGGACAAGTGAGTGGGACACCCGGATGACATTTTCACATGGAGGCTTGGATTAAACCGAGCCCTGAATTGAAACCCTCTCCTCCTCTTCTCTATGTAGGATCATGGCGCTGAACGGGGGTCACCCTCCTCTCACCTTCAAGCGTTTCCAGATGTTGGTGGGCTCCATGCTGCCCCCGGACTCCCCAGTAGAGGCTCTGTCCCAGGCCAGCATGGGTCGATGTGTCACCCCCGTCTTAGACAACCACACGGACAAGTATGGAGTGCCCCTACTGGAGGAGCTGGGTAAGACACTTCACAATTGTTCCCATTGAAATCCATACTTGTGAAAAACACATTTTCTCAATACTTTTACCACAAGTGGCTTAACATGCTGTGTGCCTGTTTCCCTCCCCAGGCTTTGACACTGACAGCTTGGCTCCAGCTGTGTGGCCTGGAGGAGAGAGTGAAGCTCTCACCAGGGTAGAAAAACAACTTAGACCTGACCTCTCCACAGTACGTAACACACACACACACTCAGACTTATGTTTTTATATCATTTATTTATCATATATTAAACCTTTCTCTCTCTCCAGACATGGCAGGTGAATTTTGAGCGTCCCAGGAACACCGCCAGCCCCCTGCTCCCCAGTCCTCTGGGTCTCAGCCCCTACCTCCGCTTTGGATGTCTGTCCTGTCGACTCTTCTACAGCAAACTGGCAGAGCTGTACAAGGAGGTAGTGTACATGCACACACAGCTATCCATACTGAACACTAACCCCAACTCACAATGATCACAACTATCACGCAAGGTTGTTTCTATTTTTTGCTTGTTATATTTCTCTTCTCTGTCCTCACCTCAGGTGAAGATGAACAACAGTCCTCACATCTCCCTCTACGACAAGCTGCTATGGCGTGAGTTCTTCTATACTGCTGCCACTAACAACCCTCGTTTCGACAAGATGGAGGGCAACCCCATCTGTATCCGCATCCCCTGGGACTGCAACGCAGAGGCGCTGGCCAAGTGGGCCGAGGCCAAGACGGGCTTCCCCTGGATCGACGCCATCATGACCCAGCTGAGGCAGGAAGGATGGATCCACCACCTGGCCAGACACTCTGTGGCCTGCTTCCTCACCAGAGGAGACCTGTGGATCAGCTGGGAGGAGGGAATGAAGGTAATGAGGAGGAGGAGGGTGGAAGGAGGGATATAAGGGTTGGAGGAGAGAAGACATGTAGATTAGCTGGGAGGAGGGGATGAAAGAACTGTAGAGACATTATGTGTGAATGACTGTGTTGTTCTGTGTATCTGACTATGTTTACCTGTCTGTCAGGTGTTTGAGGAGCTGCTCCTGGATGCAGACTGGAGTGTGAATGCAGGCAGCTGGCTGTGTCACTCCTGCAGTTCCTTCTTCCAGCAGTTCTTCCACTGCTACTGTCCTGTGGGCTTCGGACGAAAAATAGATCCAGAAGGAGACTTCATCAGGTTGGTATATCTAAATTCACACACACACACACACACACAACATGCACGCACACACACACAACATGCACACACACACACACACACACACACGCACGCACACACAAACATGCACACACACACACACAACATGCGCACACACACACACAAACAACATGCACACACACACAAACAACATGCGCACACACACAAAGTATCAACACATAAAGTATCAAAATATCTGCTTTAACAAGTCATACATTAGCAAGGCTGTTCTGTAAGTCTGTCTGACTGCTGTCTGTATGTGGTGCTGAACCAACTCCTCTGGCAGTTGTGACGATGCTCTGTTTTAATTTCTTCTTCTGCTTGCAGGCAATACTTACCTGTCCTGAAAGACATGCCAGACAAGTACATCTATGATCCTTGGAACGCCCCCATAGAGGTGCAGTCGGCGGCCAGGTGTGTGGTCGGCGTGGACTACCCCAAACCCATGGTGAACCATGCAGAGGCCAGCCGACTCAACATAGAGAGGATGAGACAATCTACCAGCAGCTGTCCAGATACAGAGGACTCAGTAAGTATTTTTCTCCCTCCCTCTCTTTGTAGTGCTCTCTCTCTTGCTTTCTGTCTCCTTCTCTCTTTGTCGCTATCTCTCTCTTTCTGACACCTGCTAATTATTACTTGTCTCTCTTCTGATAGGCCTACTAGCTGCTGTGCCAAACAGTCCTATTGAGGGTCTGAATGTGAATGCGGTCAAGCCACTGACGTCGCCCACTACTGGTAGAAAACACAGCCATCATGGTGAGCAAGGACCATGGCCTAAAACACCTTTACTGATATCACACCATGACTGCAAAGTGAGCACACTCTAACTCCTCTTCCTCTACTCTTCTCTCACCCTCCCCTCCTCTCCCACTCTCCTTTCCTCCTCCCCCTCTCTTCTCCTCTATCTAGGCCGTGGTAGAGAACACAGAAGTGTAATAGTGAACGGTGAGGAGCAGATGGGACCCAGGGGAGTTAGACCACGACCTGGACCAATATACACTCAGAATAAGACTCGACGCGGTATATCATGGCAGACTAGAAACGGTATATCATGTCAGACTAGACACGGTATATCATGGCAGACTAGACACGGTATATCATGGCAGACTAGACACGGTATATCATGGCAGACTAGAAACGGTATATCATGTCAGACTAGAAATGGTATATCATGTCAGACGAGACACGGTATATCATGTCTGACTAGACACGGTATATCATGTCAGACTAGACACGGTATATCATGTCAGACTAGACACGGTATATCATGTCAGACTAGACACGGTATATCATGTCAGACTAGACACGGTATATCATGTCAGACTAGACACGGTATATCATGTCTGACTAGACACGGTATATCATGTCTGACTAGACACGGTATATCATGTCTGACTAGACACGGTATATCATGTCTGACTAGACACGGTATATCATGTCAGACTCTAGACACGGTACTAGACACGGTATATCATGTCAGACTAGACACGGTATATCATGTCAGACTAGACACGGTATATCATGTCAGACTAGACACGGTATATCATGTCAGACTAGACACGGTATATCATGTCAGACTAGACACGGTATATCATGTCAGACTAGACACGGTATATCATGTCAGACTTGTATATCATGTCAGACTAGACACGGTATATCATGTCAGACTAGACACGGTATATCATGTCAGACTAGACACGGTATATCATGTCAGACTAGACTAGACACGGTATATCATGTCAGACGAGACACGGTATATCATGTCTGACTAGACACGGTATATCATGTCAGACTAGACACGGTATATCATGTCAGACTAGACACGGTATATCATGTCAGACTAGACACGGTATATCATGTCAGACTAGACACGGTATATCATGTCAGACTAGACACGGTATATCATGTCAGACTAGACACGGCAAATATATCATAGCAGACGAGACACGGTATATCATGTCAGACGAGACACGGTATATCATGTCAGACTAGACACGGTATATCATGTCAGACTAGACACGGTATATCATGTCAGACTAGACACGGTATATCATGTCTGACTCCACGGTATATCATGTCTGACTAGACACGGTATATCATGTCTGACTAGACACGGTATATCATGTCAGACTAGACACGGTATATCATGTCAGACTAGACACGGTATATCATGTCAGACTAGACACGGTATATCATGTCAGACTAGACACGGTATATCATGTCAGACTAGACACGGTATATCATGTCAGACTAGACACGGTATATCATGTCAGACTCAGTCAGACTAGACGGCAAATATATCATAGCAGACGAGACACGGTATATCATGTCAGACGAGACACGGTATATCATGTCAGACTAGACACGGTATATCATGTCAGACTAGACACGGTATATCATGTCAGACTAGACACGGTATATCATGTCTGACTAGACACGGTATATCATGTCTGACTAGACACGGTATATCATGTCAGACTAGACACGGTATATCATGTCAGACTAGACACGGTATATCATGTCAGACTAGACACGGTATATCATGTCAGACTAGACACGGTATATCATGTCAGACTAGACACGGTATATCATGTCTGACACGGTATATCATGTCAGACTAGACACGGTATATCATGTCAGACTAGACACGGTATATCATGTCAGACTAGACACGGTATATCATGTCAGACTAGACACGGTATATCATGTCAGACTAGACACGGTATATCATGTCAGACTAGACACGGTATATCATGTCAGACTAGACACGGTATATCATGTCAGACTAGACACGGTATATCATGTCAGACTAGACACGGTATATCATGTCAGACTAGACACGGTATATCATGTCAGACTAGACACGGTATATCATGTCACGGTCAGACTAGACACGGTATATCATGTCTGACTAGACACGGTATATCATGTCTGACTAGACACGGTATATCATGTCTGACTAGACACGGTATATCGGTATATCATATCATGTCAGACTAGACACGGTATATCATGTCAGACTAGACACGGTATATCATGTCAGACTAGACACGGTATATCATGTCAGACTAGACACGGTATATCATGACACGGTATATCAGACTAGACACGGTATATCATGTCAGACTAGACACGGTATATCATGTCAGACTAGACACGGTATATCATGTCAGACTAGACACGGTATATCATGTCAGACGAGACACGGTATATCATGTCAGACTAGACACGGTATATCATGTCAGACACGGTATATCAGACACGGTATATCATGTCAGACTAGACACGGTATATCATGTCAGACGAGACACGGTATATCATGTCAGACAGACACGGTATATCATGTCAGACGAGACACGGCGGTATATCATGTCAGTATATCATGTCAGACGAGACACGGTATATCATGTCAGACGAGACACGGTATATCATGTCAGACGAGACACGGTATATCATGTCAGACGAGACACGGTATATCATGTCAGACAGACTAGACACGGTATATCATGTCAGACTAGCCACGGTATATCATGTCAGACTAGACACGGTATATCATGTCAGACTAGACACGGTATATCATGTCAGACTAGACACGGTATATCATGTCAGACTAGACACGGTATATCATGTCAGACTAGACACGGTATATCATGTCAGACTAGACACGGTATATCATGTCAGACGAGACACGGTATATCATGTCAGACGAGACACGGTATATCATGTCAGACTAGCCACGGTATATCATGTCAGACTAGACACGGTATATCATGTCAGACGAGACACGGTATATCATGTCAGACTAGACACGGTATATCATGTCAGACTAGACACGGTATATCATGTCAGACTAGACACGGTATATCATGTCAGACTAGACACGGTATATCATGTCAGACTAGACACGGTATATCATGTCAGACTAGACACGGTATATCATGTCTGACTAGACACGGTATATCATGTCTGACTAGACACGGTATATCATGTCTGACTAGACACGGTATATCATGTCTGACTAGACACGGTATATCATGTCTGACTAGACACGGTATATCATGTCTGACTAGACACGGTATATCATGTCTGACTAGACACGGTATATCATGTCTGACTAGACACGGTATATCATGTCTGACTAGACACAGCAGGTATATCATGTCTGACTAGACACAGCAGGTATATCATGTCTGACTAGACACACAAATATATCATGTCTGACTAGACACAGCAAATATATCATGTCTGACTAGACACAGCAAATATATCATGTCTGACTAGACACAGCAAATATATCATGTCTGACTAGACACAGCAAATATATCATGTCTGACTAGACACAGCAAATATATCATGTCTGACTAGACACAGCAGGTATATCATGTCTGACTAGACACAGCAGGTATATCATGTCTGACTAGACACAGCAAATATATCATGTCTGACTAGACACAGCAAATATATCATGTCTGACTAGACACAGCAAATATATCATGTCTGACTAGACACAGCAAATATATCATGTCTGACTAGACACAGCAAATATATCATGTCTGACTAGACACAGCAAATATATCATGTCTGACTAGACACAGCAGGTATATCATGTCTGACTAGACACAGCAGGTATATCATGTCTGACTAGACACAGCAGGTATATCATGTCTGACTAGACACAGCAGGTATATCATGTCTGACTAGACACAGCAGGTATATCATGTCTGACTAGACACAGCAAATATATCATGTCTGACTAGACACAGCAGGTATATCATGTCTGACTAGACACAGCAGGTATATCATGTCTGACTAGACACAGCAAATATATCATGTCTGACTAGACACGGTATATCATGTCTGACTAGACACAGCAGGTATATCATGTCTGACTAGACACAGCAGGTATATCATGTCTGACTAGACACAGCAGGTATATCATGTCTGACTAGACACAGCAGGTATATCATGTCTGACTAGACACAGCAGGTATATCATGTCTGACTAGACACAGCAGGTATATCATGTCTGACTAGACACAGCAGGTATATCATGTCTGACTAGACACAGCAAATATATCATGACTCAGGTATATCATGTCTGACTAGACACAGCAGGTATATCATGTCTGACTAGACACAGCAAATATATCATGTCTGACTAGACACAGCAAATATATCATGTCTGACTAGACACGGCAGATATATCATGTCTGACTAGACACGGCAAATATATCATGTCAGACTAGACACGGCAAATATATCATGTCAGACTAGACACGGCAAATATATCATGTCAGACTAGACACGGCAAATATATCATGTCAGACTAGACACGGCAAATATATCATGTCAGACTAGACACGGCAAATATATCATGTCAGACTAGACACGGCAAATATATCATGTCAGACTAGACACGGTATATCATGTCAGACTAGACACGGCAAATATATCATAGCCTTCCCATCACAGCATAGCCTTCCCATCATTCTCCAACTTCAAATCCAAGATGGCAGGATGTCAAGTCGTTTGTCTGTGACTAGTACATTTTATCCTATCGACCTCAACACCCAATCTACTCACACGCGCAAACACTCACATTTAGACTCATACATAAACGCTGTCTCTCTCTCCCCTTACCTTCGTTTGCCTCTAATTTGTATTTATTTTTGTCAGAGAAAATGACAGTTTTCGTGGTATTACTTTGTGCACTGACTTTACTGAACTCTGGAGAAAACTAACATTGTCGCTGGGTGAGTACATTTGACAATGTGCTCTCCCGTCCATTGGACATTTTGTCTGCAGGAACTCGCTCCTTTTCACTCGGTCCACTCGTCCAAGTGCCGATGTATTTGTGGCATGATGTGAACAGTACGAATGTGTCACTACCAAAGTCTAATGGTTTTAAATGAATGTTTTGTATTGTCTGGGAACTCACTTGTAGAATTTGCTCTCTTAAAAAAGAGAAGCCGTGCAAGGTTATTAAACAGAGGTGCCTAGTTATTCTTCTTTTGTTGATATCAGGTAACGTGCAACCTAACCCTGGCCCTGATATGCAATGTCTCCAAACCCCGTCTGATTTTAAATCTAGATCTGGTTTTGGTATGTTTCACTTAAATGTATGCAGCCTGTTGTCAAAAATGGATGGGGTTAGGATTTGGGCTAAATCAACTGATGCTGATGTAATTGTGTTTTCTGAAACCTGGCTCAGCAAGTCTGTTTTTGATAAGGATATTTGTATAAGTGGTTACAATGTTTATCACACTGATCGGGTTAAGAAAGGTGAGGGTGTGGCTATATATATGTAACATCTAAATTCCCTGTAAGTGTGGCAAAGTCTGAAACTATTTGTAAACAGTTGGAATTTCTTGCTTTGATTATTGAGATTTCAAAGGGCCTCTCTATAACTGTGATTGGCTGTTATAGACCCCCCTCTGCTCTCTATAACTGTGATTGGCTGTTATAGACCCCCCTCTGCTCTCTATAACTGTGATTGGCTGTTATAGACCCCCCTCTGCTCTCTGTGATGCATTTTCTCCTCTGCTGCACCTTATGTCTAAACTTCTTTATAGTGAAATTATATTGATTGGTGATCGCAACTGGTGTTGGTTAAAAGCCGGTGTCTGATGATTTAAAAATGTTTTGTAATTCTATGAATCTTACCCAGTTGATTAACTCACCCACTTGCCCAAATCTTAAATGTCCAGATAAATCTACCCTAATTGATTTGATATTGACAAATGTTCCACATAAATATTCTGCGGTTGGTGTTTTTTGTAATGATTTAAGTGACCATTGTGCTGTTGTTGCTGTTAGAAATACTAAGGTTCCAAAGACAAACCCACGTTTTATTCGTGAGAGAAATTTGAAGAGTTTTAATGAGCAGGCTTTCTTTCATGATTTGTTTTATTTTGACTGGAGCAGATTGAGCTTATCCCTGATGTGGAAACTTCCTGGAAATTCTTTCATGATGGTTTTTCACAAATAGTAAACAAACATGCCCCATTCCGCAGGTTCAGCGTTAAAGGGCGGGATAATCCATGGTTTTCTTCTGAGCTGTCTTGTATTATTCACGACTGTAATCTAGCCTGGGCTAAAGCAAGGAAATCATGTTCTGATGCTGATTGGCTTATTTTTAGGCAGTTCCGAAACAAGTGTTCTTTTCTTCTCAGGAAGGCCAAGTCTGAATATTTTATGTCTTTTACCACTGATACCCTGAATGACCCTAGAAAGTTTTGGAAGGCTATTACGTCTATGTCTGGTAACAGTAATGTTAATGAATTACCGTCATGTGTTTTGAAGGACTATGTTGCTATATATGACAACTGAAATGCTGAATTGTTTCAATGAGCACTTTGTATCATCTGGTAGGCTGTTTGATTCAGTGTCCTCTGTCTCTGTACAACCCTGTGTGGATGAACCAGTGAGAGCTGGTCACACTTTTAGCTTTTTGCCATTCTCAGTGCAGGTGGTACATAAAGCCCTGAAATCCTTAGATCAGAGAAAGCCTGCAGGTCCTGATCTTTTGGATCCCTGCTTTTTAAATCTGGCAGCTGATTTCATAGCTGAACCACTTACATCTCTGTTCGATCTAAACCTGGAATGTAATGAAATTCCAAAGATCTGGAAATCAGCATTTTCTCCTACCACTTATAAAAGGGGGAGATCCAACTCTTTTAAATAATTATAGGCCAATCTCAAAGCTGTCACCCCTGGTGAAAATACTTGAAACTCTTGTAAGGGAACAGCTAAAATAGTTTTTATTTACTAACTCTATTTTATCAATGTACCAATCGGGCTTCAGGAAGAAGCATAGCACAATTACAGCAGCCATGAAGGTTTTAAATGATATCACTGAAGCCATTGACAAAAAACAGCACTGTCTCACTTTTTATTGATCTCTCATAGGCTTTTGATACAGTTGATCATGCTATATACTAAGGCAGAGATTGTCGAGTGTAGGTCTTTTGTAGTTAGCAAACCATGCAACTGCATGCTATCTGTCTGATAGAACTCAGTGCTCTCAATTTGATGTGCTTATGTCTGTTAAATTGTCTGTCTTGAATGGTGTGCCCCAAGGCTCTGTACTTGGTCCTCTCTTAATCACTATTTATATAAATGATTTAGACAAAAATGTCCAAAATGCACAACTTCATTTTTATGCTGTTGATACTGTTATTTACAGAACATGCAAACGGTTTTTATACTGTTCAACATACCTTGTGTCAATTGAAGCTTATCCTCAATACTGACAACTAAACTAATGGTGTTTTCTAATGCAAGAAATAGACCTCTGAACCTTTCACCTATTACTACCTGTCAGGGCAAGGAGATTGAGGTTCTAACCTCATATAAATATCTTGGAATTCTAATTGACGACGGCCTCTCTTTTAAATTGCATATTCAACAACTTAGAAAAAAATTGAAGCTGAAATTGGGATTTTATTTTAGGAATAAGGCCTGTTTTTCTTTTGAAGCCAGAAGAAGGCTAGTATCAGCTACATTTATGCCTTTACTAGACTATGGGGATATTTTATATATGAATGCTTCCGCTCAGTGTTTGAGATCAATTGACACTCTTTACCATGGCACTTTGAGATTTATTTTAAACTGCAAAACACTTACGCACCACTGCACTTTGTATACCAGGGTTGGCTGGCCTTCTCTTGTCACTCCACTCGTAGGCTCAGTCACTGGTATACTTTTATTTACAAAGCCATTTTGGGTTTACTACCTTTTTATTTGTGCATTTTTATTGTTCAGAAATGTGGTGGGTACTCTCTTCGTTCGTTGGACTTTATCCTGCTAACTGTTCCAAATGTCCGAACTAAATTTGGTAAAAGGGCTTTTATGTACTCTGCGCCATCGTCTTGGAACACCTTACAAAATACTTTTAAACTGGAAGAACTTTTGAAGTTAATTCCTGACCAGTCAATGTTTTTAATTTGCTCTTTTATACTCTTGTGAATTCAATGGTTTTTACTAGATTACTTGTAGTTTTTCATGTTGTCTGTCTGTAATGACTTGGTGCTGCCTATCTTGGCCAGGGCGCTCTTGAAAAAGAGATTTTAATCTCAATGAGCCCTTCCTGGTTAAATAAAGGTTAAAAAAATAAATCAAATATCATATCAGACTAGACACGGGATATCATATCAGACTAGACACGTTATATCATATCAAACTAGAGACAGTATATCAGACTAGACACAACAGTCACTTACAGTATTATGTTGAGGAGGAAATTCTTATGTCTATTTCTGTTTTTCTCTTTGTCACTGCAGGCTGTGGAATGGCGCACACAGAACAGGCCCAATCGTCCAATCAGGAACTCTGTCGGACAGGATGTGCCCATGACTTTGCTGTGCCTCAGTATCCAGGTTATCTGGTCCGGGGCCAGGCCGGGTGCAGGTCTAGGAAGAGGAGACGGGAGTTGGAACAGGAAGTGGTCGGAGACAACGACTCTCTGTCTTACGCCTTCAAGTTGCAGCGACACAATAAACAGGTAAGTCAGGGGTGAATGTGTGTGTTAACATAGACTGTAGAAAACAGAGTGTAATGTACCTGGGGGGGATCGATAAGTTACAAAAAAAATCGGAATATTCATGTTTCTGAGTTCATGAAGTTAGACTTTTAGGAGTCATTTAGCAGACGCTCTTATCCAGAGAGACTTAGTTTGTGCATTCATCTTAAAATAGCTAGGTGGAACAACCACACATCACAGTCATAGTAAGTACATTTTTCCTCAATAATGTAGCTATCAGCAAAGTGTGAGCTAGTAGGGGGAAAAGTCCAGGCTTTTTTATTTTTTATTTTACACTCAGTTTATCAGTGATTCTGCATTGTGATACTGTAAACCCATCTGGTATTTACTTAGTAAAGCATAATAATGTGTCCTTTGTTCTGTGTTTCAGAAGAGTACGGGTCAGCAGGATGAGAGGATGGCTGTGTCTTCATAAGCTGCTGCCGTCATAATGGATATTATTATACATACTGTACATAGATGTTTAAATAAATATTTTACATTTTTGTATCAAGGAAAAGCCTCTGTTCCTGTATGAGATGTGACATGAAAGTCCCTGAGTCTTCGTCTTCAGATTTGTGATCTCAAAAATGTATTATTTAAATTTGAAAAAATGTTGACATCTAATTTTTGGAGCCCAAGGTTAGGACTCTAAATTCCTCACATAGGTTGAACATAACTGATGATGTAAATGTCAGTAAGACTGTAGCTTTACTTCTGTACTGTACGTGTGAAACAGCCTGATAGCCTGAAGAGAAATTCCATCTGGAATTATTCTGACAGAGCAGACAGACAAATAATATAACCATTTCACAGGAGACCTGATATTTAGATCTGGATCACCCATTACCTTTAGTGTTTACCTTTGACCTCTAACCCTGAGAATCGCAGCAAGTGGATTGGTCAAATCAAACCAGCTGCTCTCTGTAGCGAAAGTGTGTGTTATAGCATATGGCTGTCCATGTTACTTAATTTCTGCTAAAATGGAGGGTGAAGAATGAATGCTATTCTGGGTATAGAATATGAAGTGCCAAGACGAGGTCAGTGGTACTTCTATTGGTAGACCAGTGTCCTATACTAGACAGTTAGACACAGCAGTAATGTTCCAGCAGTCCAGCCGTTGAAAAACCTTAGATTCACCAGATTCTGAAATATGTATTACCATTACATTCCTTTATACTGTTTTCCAGTGTAATGTCAGTGACCAGCAGGCAGGACGTCAATCTTCAGTTTGAAAATGCTAGTGTATGTTATGGTGTCTGGTATCATGCAGCTTATGTTTCCATAAATAACACTCTTGCTTTTGTACATGTTTTCTTCCCTCTGGCACTTTGTATGGCTGCTTTTGTTTTTACAGAATTACCAAATTAGCCTTCAGATATACATGTTCAAATAATGTATTGTATATAGAGTAAACCTCTCTCTGCTTGTCTATGTAGACTATTCTATTTCAACTGATATTAAATGGTTGAAACAACTACACGACTTTTCAATTTGTTTCCGTCTTGTCCAATTTAAGGGTATTTTAATTTCTGTTTAGGAATTTGCAACATTTGATTAATTATTTCATAAGGGATACTGGTAATAAAGTTATTACAATCATTTAGCTGGGGCACTCATTCTCATCTGCTCCTGTGTTTGGAAATAGTTGGCTTGAGAGACCATCTTGGTTCCAGACTGACACCAAGGATATGGAGCAGGCAAGCATCTGTAAACATCCCTCCCTGAGACAACATACAAGACACCATTGGTTTATCAGCAACCTGTTGAAAAAGATGTGATTTGTCATTTAGCACACATCTCCTTTTGGTACATGTAGAGCAGTAAAAAATAACTGTCAGGAGAGGATTCTATATCTTGTCTGGCTGGTTGCCAGTTAGTTTGAGGTATAGACTAGTCAACCTGTTGTCTTGTCCATGGTGATGTAGTGCGGTGTCATGCAGCAACAGTCTGGCACCCAGGCTAATAATAGGACTCCATATTGACCCGAACACTCAGACCCTTGAGGATCAGCCTTTCAACATGGCAACATAGACATTACACAAACACAAGAGTATGCCATTAGAGAAATGCGGTTCCCAATGGACTACCCTCATCTAGTGGTGGTACCAAAGACCGTGGATAAATGATGTCCTACTCAGGCAGTTAACCATTGAACAAAACTGGTCTGCTTAACAGGGTGGCTCTCCCATAGACACCAATGCAATAGCAGCTGGGTCTGGTCTGCTTAGATCATTGACCAATAATTTAGCAAAGGAACAGATTTGGGCAGCCTTTGACTTGAAACCACAAGGTACATCACGTTGTGAATAAGATAGAGGCAAAGTTAAACTTCCCTGACACTTTAATACTATGTCAGAAAGTAAACAAGTCATTCACATCAGTATTCTCTACCAGCAACAGCCCAGTCATGGCAGAATGCAGACAAACAAACCCAAAATGTTGCATTGAAATGCTGAATTTCCATAGAAATGTTCACAAACAAAGGGCCAAAACAGACAGGCAGTAGAGAAACTAGCCTTTCATCAATAAATATATTTTTTTTTAATATAAAATTGATGACATTTCCAGTTCATATATGAATCAATTGAAAAAACGAAGGTCCAAGTTATCAATGCCACCACCGCAAACTAACAGGGCCCTTGTCTCTCTCGGAATCATACCACCTCCAACTCTTATTTTGTAAACGCTATCAAACTCTTTTCAGAAGTCCCAAACAGCTATATCTTCAACACATGTTCACTGTAGCATTTTGAAACGATCAATGTTCTGTTAGGACAGCTCTCACAAAAGATCAAACAAAAATACCAGCACATCATAAACCAGGCTTTAGTTGGTTGGAGAAGAACCCAGCTTAGCATGTCTGTCTCGAACTGCTAGACATTGTCTTAAGGCTTCAGGGGCCCATGTTGTATTAGATGACGAGCCCTTGTACACATTGCACAGCAAAATTGTGTTGAGGGCAAACGGAGGGGGGTAAGGACAGCAGAAAAAGGGGACGTATGTGACCCCTGCCCTGAATAACAAGAATCTCCCTCAACACCAGCTATGTTTCCATCCAATTGGCGACAGATTGATGCGAATATTCAAATAAAGAAAACACGCGTTTCCACCAAACATGCTTGTTGCAGATAAGTTAGTGTGTGATGACGTAGTGCACACAAAATGTACTTTTCCCTTGAAGTTTTCATCTACCAATAAAAATCTCAAGTTCAATGTTTCTTCTCATTTTCAACTACCTATAGTTGTCAGAACAGTTGCGTTAAATAGCAAATTACCAAAACTACCTGTTTCCATCACAGCTGTCGTGATTTTAAAATGTTTATACGATATGACTTTCCTTGCATAAAAACATGGTTACAGACTAAGAGAACAAAACAAAAAAAGGGGAAAAGGGGAGGCTACAGAAGGCACTACTGAACAAGTTCCCTAAGTAAAACTTAGTGAATGTGCTGTACAAACTAACAGAAGAAAAATAAATGTCCATTGAACTTTGAAAACACGGTGACTAGCTTTATCTCAACTCATCACATCCTCGTATGGCTCAGTCGGGTGGGGGGGGCAATGCATTGTGTGTTGTGTCCATCATCTCCTCCTCCTCACTCTGCCTTGTCCTTAGTCTTGGATCTGAATGGAACTTTGCTGGCTACAGTGGAACCCACCGATGACACGCCCCCAGCAACCGATGACACGCCCCCAGCAACCCCTTTCACCAGGCCGACGCCCATTGAGGGGACAGAGGTGACTGCTGATTTGGTGTACTCCAGACTCTTCCCACCCAGCCAGGCGACTCCTCCTACCGTGGCGCCCACCATCGTTTTACTGGCGCTGAACAGGCCACCCCCGACCCGCCAGATCATGCCTGGCTGGGCCACGGGGTGCTCCTTCCCTTCATCCTTTCCCTCATCTAGAAGAAAGAGATAGTTTTTAGAAAGACCACACACACAAAAAAAACACCTCGGTAGAGTTTCAGAAAGAGACAGACCATTTTTATGAGACTGACAATTACCAGTGTGAGAGACCAGACAGAAAACAGGTTGTGCTTGGATAGACACTCAAGAGGCTGCTTTTTTAGAAGTAGGCTTATACCTACACACATTGAATCATATTGTTAAACAATAGTAACATGTCAATACTTTGAGGTATTCTACATAATGCACTTACTGAGAAATCTTTCCACAAGATGGTTGTACTGCGTGTCAGTCTCTTACCCTTCCTCTTGCACAAACAAACATATTCCCTTGATACATCTCTAAAGTTGCTTAAATAGCAACAGCCAACCCTTTACCCTGAATTGCACCATATCCCAGATGATTAAAGGGTCCCTTGACAAACTGGCACTTTAAAAATGCCCACCAAGGGTGATGCAGCAGAGAAAGATTGCGCAATGCAGAGTGCACTGTTGATGTGTTCTGTGCCTAGTTACCTGATGTGGGGTCATTTTCAGTGGGCTCCAGTTCTTCTCCAATAAGACAACCTTCAGGCTGGGGCTCTGGGGTGGCATTCACCTTCTGACACAGGAAAAATATATATGATACACGTAGTATATCTTAGAAGTTGTTAAACCACCACTAGCCCTATAAGCAATAGGCAACATCTCTGCAGGCAAAGTCAAAAGAGTATAATCAAACTCACTTGGAAATACATTTCTCAATAGAAATAAGTGCACATTTCTTCAAAATGTTCGCTGCCACGTTGGGGGTGCGTTCAGGCTTTACCCTGTAGGCCTACTGGGCAGCCATGAAAAACGTTATACGTGCATAATACAGTAGGTTAAGTAACAGCAGAAAGGCTATAATTGAGGCTTCCTTGCGCAAAACGTTCAATTTGTCGGGGCCCGTCAAGCAAACAATGTTCAAAACCTGTGCTTGTTGATCTTAAAAGTTAATGCTCTTGTTGTAAAACAATAGGCTATAACCCTTGGCTGTTTCGTGTAGATGAATGCCCCTTTGTTAATCAAAAGACAAATAAAGAGAGCCAAGGCTACAGGTTTTTAAAAACAAGGCTCTTAAAAAAAGTCTCCCCGCCGTGAAAGCTCTTCTCTGTTAGGAATACGTATGCTGCGCTGAGTGAATAACTCACGAAAAGTGGATCACGAACAGCAAAACGTCAATCATATTCGTTTTTACTAGATTTATTTTTAGGTCAATCATATTCGTTTTTACTATATTTATTTTTAGTTTTTTAACCTGTTGTGTAAAACGACTAGCTGTGCATCACTCTGGATCTAATCAATTCGGTTTGGCATTTCGTTCGTACGCAATTGTTTATCATACTCCAATCTATATGCAGTATCACTTTACTTGTCGAAACACATAGGCATGGATTGTGAAAATGAAATCGATATAATAGGCCAAACAAATCCTTACCTTCACCATGTTTCCAGTACTTTCCGATGGCCGCTTGCAGAACAGAATGCTACGTCTTCAAAAAAAAAACGCACCTGAGACAAAGAATAACTGGTGCGCTCGTTTGTCTCCTTGAGAAATACTATCGCAATGTTCCGCCTCTGAGTTCTTACTTTTGTTAAAAATATATATATTAAACGCTGCTCTTTACGAATAACGCCCTGCCCTCTATTTCAACGCACGTATAATCGTACTTGTGAGGCTTCAAACTTTTCCTAAAAAAAAAAAAAAAGTATACGGTTTATCTTGTTGGTTCTGCCGACGTGGCGCCTCAACTACTGCGCTCGTTTGCTCCGGATCTCCGGATCTTGCGTCACCTAAAACGGGCTGCGGCCTGTTTCTCTTCATGAGTGCTACACTTCTTACGTGTACTACATGGACTACATATTTACTTTTTCAGGCTTCACTTAAAGAGAAAATGACAAACAAACTGTTATGTAATATGGACGAATTTTCATTGACCCTTTGGACTATAGCTATCAAAAAAAATCACAACATGGCATATAATTCATAAGAATCAGTACATGTTTTATATTTTGGTAATACATTCATTCAACTAAATAACAACAGGTGAGTAATATATAGTAATATATAACGTTTGTTAATATAGCATTTGTCCATGTTTAGATAAGATATGTTACACCATACCAACAATATAATAACTCTATATGGACCCTTATCACAGAAATGCTGTGTTTCAGAGAAGGAAATTCTCTATTGTGTTCATCATTAGGTAACAGCATCCTAATTCATAAAAACATGTCATGGCAAACCCTGGTTCAAGAGCTCTATCTGTCCCAGTCAGTGGAGGCTCCTCAGAGGAGGAAGGGGAGGACCATCCTCCTCAGTGAATTTCATACAAATAAAAATGGTTAAACATTTAAAAAGTTATCATTTTTAGATAAAACTATACTAAATATAATCACGTCACCAAATAATTGATTAGAACACACTATTTTGCAATGAAGGTCTACAGTAGCCTTAATAACACTGTAGGGTAGCACCATGGTGTAGCCGGAGGACAACTAGCTTCCGTCCTCCTCTGGGTACATTGACTTCAATATAAAACTTAAGAAGCTCATGGTTCTCACCCACTTCTATAGATTTACACAGTAATTATGACTACTTCCGGAGGACGTCCTCATACCTATCAGAGCTTTTGCAGAATGAACTGACATGTTGTCCACACAATCAAAGGATCAGAGAATACGTCTAGTACTGAAGCTACAGATAGCTAGCACTGCAGTGCATAAACAGTAGTGAGTAGTTAACTCAAAGAGAGAGAAAGACAATAGTTGAGATTACATAGTTTTTTTTCTCCAGCTTCACTTACTGAGCTAGCCAATGCAGCTAGCTAGTTTAGCCTACTGAAACACCCTGCTCAAACAGAAGAATGCTGTGTTAGATAGCTGGCTATGACTATCCAACACAACACTGGAACTCTTCCAAGTCAAGGTAAGCTTTTGGTTTAACTAATGTATTGCCACCGGGGCCATTGCTAAACTGTTTACTGACTGCACACTGTAACCTTACTGCATTATTTTAGCAGGTTTACTAACATGTTAGTTCTATAAGCTATGTTGACTATGATGTTACTTTAACTAATATGGTGACAACGATTTAGGCTGTGTGTTGCAGTTATTATATGGTTTGGCTTGGGAAGTTTTTTTTGCCTGGTCACATACAGCTGATGTGTTGTGCATTGAAGTCCACAAGGGAGGGAAAAGGTGAGAAAAGGAGAGTGCATAGATGCGAGAAGGAATACAACATGGCTGCTATGAAAGTGAATTGTGTTTACGAGTGATCAGGGGTGTATTCATTCCGCCAATTCTGTTGAAAAACTTTTATCTTGTTTGCAACTGTTGGACTAATAATTACACCCTATATCAGCTAGATGCAGGCAAGAGTGTGCAAGGCGGTATTGAATGTGTCACTGTCTGTCACCTACATTTTTTCTCTTGACCTGTGTGCACCTACAATTGAAGTCGGAAGTTTACATACACTCAGGTTGGAGTCATTAAAACTCGTTTTTCAACCACTCCACAAATTTCTTGTAAACAAACTATAGTTTTGGCAAGTCGGTTAGGACATCTACTTTGTGTATGACACAAGTAATTTTTCCAACAATTGTTTACAGACAGATTATTTCACTTATAATTCACTGTATCACAATTCCAGTGGGTCAGAAGTTAACATACACTAAGTTGACTGTGCCTTTAAACAGCTTGGAAAATTCCAGAAAATTATGTCATGGCTTTAGAAGCTTCTGATAGGCTAATTGACATCATTTGGGTCAATTGGAGGTGTACCTGTGGATGTCTTTCAAGGCCTACGTTCAAAATCAGTGCCTCTTTGCTTGACATCATGGATTGTTTTTTACAAATCAGCTAAGACCTCAGAAAAATAATTGTAGACCTCCACAAGTCTGGTTCATCCTTGGGAGCAATTTCCAAATGACTGAAGGTACCATGTTCATCTGTACAAACAATAGTACGCAAGTATAAACACCATGGAACCACACAGCCGTCATACCGCTCATGAAAGAGACACATTCTGTCTCCTAGAGATGAACGTACTTTGGTGCGAAAAAAATAAAAAAGCCACACTACGGTTTGTAACTGCATATGGGGACAAAGATCATACTTTTTGGAAATATTCCTCTGGTCAAAAATAGAACTGTTTTGCCATAATGACCATCGTTATGTTTGGAGGGAAAAGGGGGAGGCTGTCAAGCCGAAGAACACCATCCCAACCGTGAAGCACGGGGGTGGCAGCATCATATTGTAGGGGTGCTTCGCTGCAGGAGGGACTGGTGCACCTCAGAAAATAGATGGCATCATGAGACAGGAAAATTATGTGGATATATTGAAGCAACATTTCAAGACATCAGTCAGGAAATTGAAGCTTGGTCGCAAATGGGTCTTCCAAATGGACAATGACTGCAAGCATACTTACAAAGTTGTGGCAAAATGGCTTCAGCACAACAAAGTCAAGGTATTGGAGTGGCGATCACAAAGCCCTGACCTCAATCCTTTAGAAAATTTGTGGGCAAAACTGAAAAAGTGTGTGGGAGCAAGGAGGCCTACAAACCTGACTCAGTTACACCAGCTCTGTCAGGGGGAATGGGCCAAAATTCACCCAACTTATTGTGGGAAGCTTGTGGAAGACTACCTGAATAGTTTGACCCAAGTTAAACAATTTAAAGGCAGTGCTACCAAATACTAATTGAGTGTATGTAAACTTCTGACCCACTGGGAATGTGATGAAAGAAAGAAAATTCTCTCATTCTGACATTTAACATTCTTAAAATTAAGTGGTGATGTGAACAACTGAGTTTAAATGTATTTGGTTACGGTGTATGTAAACTTCCGACTTCAACTGTACGTTGTAAACTTTCATTCATTGGCTAGGTTGTAGCAACCTCATGGTGGGTATAGGGAAAATTTGAGTATCATGTAATAGCTTTAAAATTGTCCTCCCTCATTCTAAACAGCACTGACCGCCACTGGTCCCAGTTAAACATCTCTCCAAATGCATTCTAGAAGTATCTGAACTGGGCCACTGGTGTTCCAGAACTATCTCACCCTCCATCTCAGTGGGTGGTCTGGATACCTCCCCAGGTGGTGACCTGCTTTTCAGATAAGACACGGGGGTCATGATCCATGTGTTGACCCTCATTTATTGACACACATGACTGACTCAGTGTAGTCTATTTGGTGTCAACCCTTTCATCAAAGCTGTAACACAAGCAAATTACTAGGTTAGGCTGATCTAATATAAGTAATGATATATACCATTTAGCAGATGCTTTCATACAAAGTGACTTAGTTAGGTGTGCATACATTTTACGTCTGACTCAATCCCACTCACTACCCTGGCGTTACAAGCGCTATGCTCTACCAACTGAGCTACATTTTCATTTTACCCCCGCTTTTTTGTGGGGTGGTACTATCTTTGTTCCTCTAACTTTCTCACTCATCATTATTCATGATTCATTCATGATTATCCATAATTATGGTAGCAGCCACATGAATGTAGAAGTGTCAGAAAAATCTTATTTTCTTATTTCCAATAAAAGTGTTTCCAAAATGACACAATACATTGTTCACTATGCAGTTCCGATTGAGCAAAACATCATCCAAAACAAGCTGAAAATGCATCCAACAAGATTGTAGTCAAAAATACTAACCTTTTAACTACTTTAAAATGGATCCTGAGAGGCGCAGGCCCGGGTTCGATCCCGGGCTGTATCACAACGGGCCGTGATCGGGAGTCCCATATGGCTGTGCACAATTGGCCCAATGAAGGTTAAATAAAAATATATAATAATAATAATACACTATAAGTGAATTTCCCCCCCAATAAAAACGTAGTCAAATGGATACATAAAGTGCTTCATTTCTGAACGGTAAAACAGATATTTATGAAAATACCCTCAAATAACGTTAACGTAGTCAATATGCACAGAGATCTCAAAGTGAGTCATAGCATCAGGAACCACTGTGTTCGCCATGAAGCAAGTGAGTGTTGGTTGCCATGCCAACGGTGATGGTGGCGAGGTTCTTTGAAACAGACAGCCACCTGGCCCACTGCCGGCCTAGAGAATAACATCTCTCTGTTCCTGAATGGTCTCCTGTGATGGCAGTGCCATACAGACTGTACTGAAAAATAATGTGTCTCTTCCAATAATAGATGTGAAGGCTGGCTGTCACACCTGCAGCATACTTATCTCTGTCAAATCCTATATTTAAGCCCCTTGGCTCTCTACCTTACAGAGGCCTGTGAAAAGCAGGTGAAGGACAACAGTTGAATGAACATTTCTGCAATGTTTACCCCTTGGCTTCAGAGCCAGCCTTCCACCACAATGAGATAAAATGCAACAAAACAAGTGCACATGAAATGCAATGCATTCCAACAGTCACACACACAGTCTAACTGCATCCCAGTCTTTTAACCTAAGACTACTGCAAAGGCTTGAGAATACACTCCAACAGGAAACTTTTCATCTCCCCTGGAAAGGATTACAGCAGGTCTTGGAGGAAAGCAACCACACCACAGTTGATGCTTCTTCCTACCAGAGATTGTCTTACATTTTAGTCATCAGAGAGACTTACGGGAGCAATTAGGGTTAAGTGCCTTTCATCGACAGATCATCGACTCACCTAGTCGGCTCGGGAATTCAAACCAGCGACCTTATGGTTACTGGCCCGACACGCTTAACCACTAGGCTACCTGCCGCCCCATCCTGAAGACTTACTGCTAGGAACAAGACTACTCTGTATGGAAAAGCTGGCCACTGCTCTCAGATCAGATGTTGAAGGTGGGGGAAGAGGCTATCCATGTTTTTACGGATATTTTTTTAGGGGGCATGATCCCAATTACTAGGGCAGGGTTTATGTTTTTAGGGATGTGGTTGGTCACATGACCTCTTCGGCCACGTGGATCCAGTTTGCACGGTCTGGTATTGCGTTTGCGATCGTTGATGTCAGGGTTCAACAACTTGGCTCCACTGTCGCTCTTTAGGGTCTGTGTGTCATCCGAAACGTACGGGGCAGAAGATGCATGTGTACTGGTGGAAGAAGGCACTGGCAGACAACCAAATCCAGTTCCCTGCATTTATACTGTAGTCTGCATCCAACAGGTGCTCCTCAAACACTTGACACACACAGAGGGCATAGGGAGATGCAGAGAGAAGCACAGTCAGCTACTGTAGCACACCAACAACTGGAGACACCTTGTAAAGTGACTGATTTTAGAGCCAGCAGTCATGCTGCCCCCCTTCTCCTCATTATTTGTACCTTCATGACCTCCTCCCAGCTGATCCACAGGTCTCCCTCTCCTCCATCCCTCCATCCCTCCCCATCCTTCCCTGCCTCCATGCCCTCCTCCCAGCTGATTCACAGGTCTCCTCTGGTGAGGAAGCAGGCCACAGCGTGTCTAGCCAGGTGGTGGATCCATCCTTCCTGCCTCAACTGGGTCATGATGGCGTCAATCCAGGGGAAGCTGGTCTTTGCTTGAGAGAGGGAGACGGGGATAAGGATACGTCTGAATGTTATTTGATCTAAATTAGCGCTTCATTTAGTGCAGGGATGGGCAACCGCGGACCAATAATATATCGTGCTTTCAGAAAGTATTCCGACCCCTTCACTTTTTCCGGATTTTGTTACGTTACAGCCTTATTCAAAAATCGATTAAATAGTTTTTTCCCCTCAATCTACACACAATACCCCATAATGTCAAAGCAAAAACAGGTTTTGAGAAATGTTTGCTCATTTATAAAAAAATTACTGAAATATTACATTTTACATAAGTATTCAGACCCTTTAGTCAGTACTTTGTTAAAGCACCTTTGGCAGCGATTACAGCATCGAATCTTCTTGGGTATTTGGGGAGTTTCTCCCATTCTTCTCTGCAGATCCTCTGAAACTCTGCAGGTTGCATGGGGAGCATTTCTGCACAACTATTTTCAGGTTTTTCCAGAGATGTTCGATCTGGGCTCTGGCTGGTCCACTCAAGGACATTCAGAGACTGGTCCCGAAGCCACTCCTGCATTGTCTTGGCTGTGTGCTGAGGGTTGTTGTCCTGTTGGAAGGTGCACCTTCTCCCCAATCTGAGGTCCTGAGCGCTCTGGAACAGGTTTTCATCAAGAATCTCTCTATACTTTTCTCCGTTCATCTTTCCCTCGATCCTGACTAGTCTCCCAGTCCCTGCCGCTGAAAAACATCCCCACAGCATGATTCTGCCACCACCATGCTTCACCGTAGGGATGGTGCCAGGTTTCCTCCAGACGTGACACTTGGCATTCAGGCCAAAGAGTTCAATCTTGGTTTCATCAGACCAGAGAATCTTGTTTCTCACGGTCTGAGAGTCCTTTAGGTGCCTTTTGGCAAACTCCAAGAAGGCTGTCATGTGACTTTTACTGAGGAGTGGCTTCCGTCTGGCCACTCTACCATAAAGGCCTGATTGGTGGAGTCCTACAGAGGTGGTTGTCCTTCTGGAAGGTTCTCCCATCTCCACAGAGGAACTCTAGAGTGCTGTCAGAGTGACCATTGGGTTCTTGGTCAATGCCCTTCTCCCCGATTGCTCAGTTTGGCCAGCCAGCCAGCTCTAGGAAGAGTCTTGGTGGCTCCAAACATCTTCAATTTAAGAATGATGGAGGCCACTGTGTTCTTGGGGACCTTCAATGCTGAAGAAATGTCTTGGTACCCTTCCCCAGATCTGTGCCTCGAAACAATCCTATCTCGGAGCTCTACTGACAATCCCTAAAACCTCATGGCTTGGTTCTTGCTCTGACATACACTGTCAACTGTGGGACCTTATATCGACAGGTGTGTGCCTTTCCAACTCATGTCTAATCAATCAATTGAATTTACCACAGGTGGACTCCAATGAAGTTGTAGAAACATCTTAATGATGATCAATGGAAACAGGATGAAAAGGGTCTGAATAATTATGTAAATAAAGTATTTCAGTTTTTATGTTTAATACGTTTGCAAAAATGTCAAAAACCTGTTTTCACTTTGTCATTATGGGGTAATGTGTGCAGATTGCAGAGGATTTGTTTTATGTATGCCATTCATCTATATATACAGTGCCTTTTGTTAAATATTCAGAACCCTTCCCTTTTTCCACATTTTGTTACATTACAGCCTTAATCTAAAATGGATTAAATAAAACATTAACCTCATGGGCTCCCTATGGGCTTGGGCCCAGCCCCTGACTCACACAACTGCCCAGTCTCATTCGGCTATTATGCAGTTTTTACATTTTTATGAGTTACCCAATCAAGGCAGGGGGCCCATGATGGGGGGCCCTATCAACTCTTCCCATCCCATCTGACGATTGTCTGCTGTCGCTCTACTAATCTACCCTCATTAAGGCTCCTGAATCCTCCTGTGGTTGGCGGTTTCAGTAAAAAAAATATATACATATACTACATATTTAATATATAATGTATATACGTATGGCTTTTTACCCCATTTTTTTGTTGTTGCTGCCTCTTGGGCTTCAGCCCCGGTAAGCCTCTGCATTAATCCGGCCCTGGACATCATAGAGCATGTGCGCCACAGTGGTGTGTATGTTGAGGCCCAGTACCCAGGCCATGATGTGAAGCTCCTGGTCCAGTTGGGTGTCGTGTGGGACTCTATCTCTGTGTCCATGCTGAGTTGGGTGACTCCCCACTGGGCCACCAGACACCTCACTGTCCCCTGGTAGGGCCCCTGGAGCACATACAGTATGGAGCCCAGGGCCTGGAGGCTACGGTGGAGGTTTTCCAGACACTGCAGGGCCAAGGAGAATAACATGTCAATGTGATTTCAAACCATTCTGTATGGACCGACCACTCATTTTGCAGTTCTGTTGGTGCATCTTGTTGCTATTAACATTTCTAGAGACCAACTAGTCCATTTCATAACATATTGAGTTGTATTGCTTTCTATCAGATAAAAATAACAATTCCAAACAATCACTTAATAGGCTAGGTAATGTCTGTATGTGCTACTATAAACCCTTCATCGGGATACCCTAGTTAACCCACTGACCTGCATGAGGAATCTCCAGCGCAGGGCCCCGGTGCGCATGCATCCCTCTATGAAGGGCCTGTCCAGGATGATGGGGTACACACACGCTGACAACTCCAGTGGCCCCACCAGGAACGGGCACATCACGGAGAAGCAGGCACCTTCCGGAACATGTGGATGGTTGGGTGGTGGCTGGTTGAATCTGGTTGGCCTCTTATACAAACACACAACAGTGTGTGTATGCTCAGGGACAAAGCAAGCTCTTGATTCATCTGTAGGAGAGCAGGTAGAGGAACAGAGTTCAATACTAGAACTTTGTTTTCAGGTTATCAGAGAAAATGCAAAAAAAACACCCAAACAGGATTAAGAGGTTACAGTGACAAAGAAAAAATACTGTATTATTATAAGGGAATAAAGGGGACATTTGTTGCACTGACAAAGGATGATATCAAGTGGCCTTTGCTATCCTTATCTTTTCCACCAGGGGGAGTCATTTCCGTTAAATGTCTCAAGATGACTCCTATGGGCCTCTGCCATGCCATTCATTTACAGTATATGATCCATTGCCCCATGCATGCATTTCTAATAAGCATGACTATAAAATGGTAGGAGGGAGAAGGAAAACATAATAGTCAACCAGGAACATGAGAAACATAGCCTGCTTGTTGACTGTTGTATTCATGTCAGATAATATGAGAGCATAGACGTGAGAAATCAGTGGTGACACTATGGCTGCGTTTACATAGGCAGCCCAATTCTGATATTTTTTCCATTAATTAGTCTTTTGACCAATCACATCAGATCTTTTGCAGAGCTGATCTGATTGGTCAAAATACCAATTAGTGGGAAAAAAATCATAATTGGGCTGCCTGTGTAAACACACCCCCAATATAAAGATGACCTACGCATCACGTTCAAAGACAGCTAGGAAAGAGAGTATGGTTAATATGTACGAATGTCAGTAGCTAGTGCAGTGTGAGAATATACATTATTTAGCATAATACATCACCATAGAGCCTAGAGGAAACATGGATAGGCTAAATAATACTATCCCCATTATTTCCATATTCTCTAAAGCAGACCAACCTCCTTAAATTAATTAGACAACGCGCCCTTCAATAGGCTTTAAGAAACCTTTGGAAAAGGGCGTGTCGGTGTCCCCTATGTTCACACATCTGACGTGGGTCATGGTATCTGTCAAATTAGTTTTATTTTCGTCTCGATAACCTGCGTACGGTTATATTCTATCAACCAATTTAACCGTAGGCTACTCACGCTACACATCAAAGGAACTGTGTTGTAAATGAAAGTCTCTGAATAAAGAGAGGCCAGGGTTTAGCTGTCTTCCACAAGTGTTCATCCGCAGAATGCGGCACATCTAGCACTGAGCGGAATAGAAACGGTTCCTGGAAATCGATTGCATGTGTGCGGGGTAGTTAGTTAAGAAGGCATTTGAACGACGGGTTGCTTGCTTGTTTATGTGGTGTGAAAGACTGCAGATATTGAACAGCGACTAAAACGTTTTAGGAACTTTAAGCAACTGATTGAATTATTCAGCGGAAAGTGAGTATTTGCCATTGATACAGTTTATTTCTGGCTGTAATTGTTGTGTATATCTAAGTTTCATTATTTTTGTTTGTTTAATGAAAACTGTACATATGATATGCTTGTTAGACACAGAGACACCTTTCACATCCGCATATATTGATTTTCAATGGTTACAATCGTAGGCTATTCTCAAATATACTCAACATTGCTCCAACTGTTGGCAATGGCATATAGTTCCACCTGTATACTGTATATGCTGTGCTTTGTAAATGGGTAACTCAAAGCTTTGCACACAGGGATTGTACAATATTTGCACATTCTTTTTTAAAAATTGTTCAAGCTCTGTCAAGTTGGTGGTTGAACATTTGCTAGACAGCCATTTTCAAGTCTTGCCATAGATTTTCATGCCCATTTAAGTCAACTGTAAGTAGGCCTCAGGAACATACAATGTTGTCTTGGTAAGCAACTCCAGTGTATATTTGGCCTTGTGTTTTTAGGTTATTGACCTTCTGAAAGGTGAATTTGGCTCCCAGTGTTGGAAAGCAGACTGCACCAGGTGTTCCTCTAGGATTTTATATGACTTGTTAAGTACATTTTTACTCCTGAACTTATTTAGGCCATAACAAAAGGGTTGAATACATATTGACTTAAGATATTTCAGCTTTTCATTTTGAATACATTTGTTAAATAATAATTTGACTTTGACATTATGGGGTATTGTATATAGGACTGTGACACAATCTCAATTTAACCCATTTAAATTCAGGCTGTAACACAGAAGTCAAGGGGTATGAATATTTTCTCAAGGCATTGTATGTCAGACAGGGATAATGAGAGGTCTGTGAGACTGATGGTGAAATATATTAAAGCGAAAGCGTAGATCTCCACAGTTAAAATCTCAATGGCACCAAGGCCAACTCTCATTTGTTACTTACTAGAAACACACACGGAAGTGAAAAGGTTATCTTTCAGTCACTCCTGTTTGGGCCGTTTTGTCTTAGAGGGTCTGAAGGAAGATTCTTTACTCTTAGCTCCAGCCAAGGAGTAAGGTTTGGAATTTGGAATTGTTTGACCTCATGGATTTCTGCTTCAACAGCCCCTATGCTCAATCTGAACATTAACTCGTGTTGCTTCCCAGTTTTGGAAGCATGAGGACATTCTCTTTCATTTCAACGAGAAATAATTTTCAAAAAAATTAAAGGTTAAATTGATACACGCCTTGGTAGGGTTAGTGTTCCCACACAGCCATATCTCCATGTAACAGTGCTTGTTTATGGAAGACGAGGTGACCACTGTGCTAATTATCCTGCTCCGAACATCTGCGAAAGCGTGACTCGGGAAGTGTATAGCAGAAGTGTACTTTCATCAGATGGAGGCACCCATAGCTGTCTGGCTCTGTGCAACACAATATCAGTTTATTTTAAGGATTCATTCTCGCTGATGAAAGATGAGGGCCATATGTTTCGAAAGCCATATTGCAAGTGATGATTATTGATGTTTCTAAACCTTAAAGCATCAGGAGTATAGTTCACATGAGCCCATCTTGGGTGACGCTAATGGCTGAGAAATGTAGGGAGAAGGCAGAATGCCGCCTCATCAAATACTGAAAAATCAAAACCGTAAAGTAAGCTTGTTTTACGGTCTGAAGTTCATCTACACGTTTCAATCTTACTGAAGCGCTCACAGATTTAAGCAATCAATCCAGGGCTACTCCGATACCTATGAGTAAAAGTATGGCTGTTGTTGAAGACAGTAAGAAACCATCTTCCCTAACTACGCCATTCTAGATGGCTGTCTGTTATAGGATCTGACTGTTTAGTCTTTCTTACTAACACACTTTTTTTATATTGAACTTAGGGACTTTGTTCAAATGGTTACATAAGTGTGTCGGAGCAATAACTTTGAAAAACAAAACTCACCAATCTGGTGCTACTGGTTCAGTGACAGCTGGCTGGAAAGAAATTGCCTACGTCACTTCTGTAGAATAGAACTGGATTTTCCAGAGACAATTTCAGATGTCTGGCATTAGTGTACAATCACAATACATTAGACGGTACATTAATTACACACAAATAATATTATAGTAGTGCGATCCACATTGTCTTGTAGGGATTAGTGATCCAACTCAGATGATCAGAGCTATAACCATACCTTACCAAAAGGGCTGTGCTAATACCTATCCAAATCTTTCAGATCCACTGTGATTTGTTGTCATGGAAAGCTGGTCATAAGACTTGTGCAACTTCACCTGAAATGCCTCCTGTTTACCCCCACTATATTGTCAGGCTTGATTATAGATCCAACCTCCACAGAATAAATGCCATTCCAGATTGCTATCATATATTGGTATGATACACCGTGACTGTTGAATTACAGCATGTGACATGTTAACTCTTATCCACATTTTTGTCCTGGCTTAATTGATTTGAAGGCTTGTGGTTTAGGGGCTGAATAAGTGGGAAGTGTTGTGCTTGATCTTTCAACACACGTTTAAGCAGTCTTTCTTACCTACTTTCAAGTTGGGAGTTCTCTCTCTCTCATACTCAATCTCTGTCAACCAAATGTTTCTCTATTTCTCTCCCTTTGTCTCCTTCACCTCTTCTCTTGCACTCTCTCACATGTAGTTTTCAACCTCCGGTCTGTGTAGAGGACATCAACAAAAGATGACACATTCTCATTAATGACTTTTGGTCAATTTCCTGATGTCAACATCCTGTCCCTTAACTATTGTCTGAGTTCAACAGAAAAGGGAAGTCAAACTTAAAGTGAGGGTCATTTGTCCTACTATCAATCTCTAACATGATAATAATCACTGAATAATCCCCTCCAACCTTTTCTTTCTAATCATAAGGATAAGTGAAAGTAACTCAAGGAGCTTTCCACCATGTTAACATGCTACTTTCTATCCTCTTATCAGTCCTTCACTCCCCTGCTCTTCCTTCCTCTGCAGGTGCCAAGATGTCCAAAGAGCGTGATGCGGGGGACCATGGGCCAATGAAACTGTTCACTACCATGTTCTCGTCCCTCCAGGAGAAGTTCCACAGAGACCGTGAGTGTCTTGTATAGAAGTGGGTCCGTTCCATTTTGGGCCTATAGTGACTTGGGGTTAGGGAAAATGACTATAGGTTCGAATGGAACTGATCCCAAGTGTGTGTATAGAACACAAATTATACATTATTGGAAAAGGTTAAACACAGAACTCTAAGCAAACAGACAGTAAGAGGCAAGCATGAATCAGGCTGGTCATGAACTAAACATGCCTGTCAAGCATACAAAGATTTGTCCTCGACTGCTTTGTTCCCCTCTCACTCAGGCAAACCCATTGGATTCGTAAAACAAAGGACACCTCTTATAAACACTTATGAAACAGGCACATTTTCCTGAATTCACTTATTCTTGAGATATGTGAGGAATTCCAATTTTTGAGAGAACCAGCCCGATGCTTGACCATGCTGGACATGAGTGGTTCAAACATTGTAACAAAATCAATGGGGACCCCATACAATGGAATTTTAGATTCTCCCGACTGACTTTTTTAAATCCTATTTTTTGGAGTAGTGGCAACGATTTAGCTGCATCGGCCTGTCACTGCTAAATGAATATATGGGAAACACTGCTGTGCCATTTTCTACCCATCAGGCCACCACTACCTGTCTATGGCAGACCGCCTTGTGACAACGTGGTACTTCATACACATGAGGGGGAGAGATTTGACCAAGTGGGGACATTTTGTTATTCCCCACAAGGTCAAATACTATTTCTAAGGGGGTTCGTCTTTAGTGTTAAGGTTATGTTTTTAGATTAGGGGTTTGGGAAAATAGGGTTTGAATGGGACTGAATTGTGTCCCCTGAAGGTTAGTTGTGCACATATACAGTCTTGTATATCTGTGTGTTTTTTTCCCCTTGTGGTTTCGGTTGGTTAACACAGTTTCCCTCTTAGTTCTTTAGCTCTGTGGTTTCCTTTTGAGTATTGTGTGTTTAAAATCTGTTGAGCATGGTTTAGGCATCCTCTTGAACTACACGGAACAAAAATATTAACGCATGTCGTGGAAATTTCCTCTATTTACCAAATCATGGGAGCAAACCACACACACAAGTCAGAGTTAGTTATAAAAGTCCATCTTTAATTATATAAGCTCTATAGCATTTTGACTTCAGTATCTCTAATGAAAGGTTGAGAGTCCCCCACAACGGCAAAATGGGATCCTTTTATAGCAAAGATACACAGGATAAAACAGCATCGGCATAATTCATTGTTCAGCTTTGTCTCCTCTCTCAAACTCAGAACCATAAACCAATCATGGATCAGAACACCAGTCAGTATCTGGTGTGACCACCATTTGCCTCATGCAGCACGACACATCTCCTTCGCATAGAGTTAATCAGGCTGTTGATTGTGACATGTGGAAAGTTGTCCCACTCCTCTTCAATGGCTGTGTGAAGTTGCTGGATATTGGCAGGAACGGGAACACGCTGTCGTACATGTAGATCCAAAGCATCTCAAACTGGTGAGTATGCAGGCCATGGAAGAAGTGGGATATTTTCAGATCCCAGGAAATGTGTACTGATCCTTGCGACGAGGGCCGTGCATTATCACGCTGAAACTTGTCTGCCATGATGGCGGCAGATACATGGCACAACAATGGACCTCCAGGATCTCGTCACGGTATATCTGTGCATTCAAAAAAAATGCATTTATGTTTGTTGTCCGTAGCTTATGCCCATACCATAACCCCACCGCCATCATGGGGCACTGTTCACTACGTTGACATCAGCAAACCGATCTCCCACAAGACGCTTGAAACCAATATTCATCTGTGAAGAGCACACTTATCCAGCATGCCTGTGGCCATCAAAGCTGAGCATTTGCTCACTGAAGTCTGTTACGATGCCAAACTACAGTCAGATGACCCTGGTGAGGGCGACGAGCACGCAGATGAGCTTCCCTGAGACTGTTACTGACTGTTTGCAGAAATTATTCTGTTGTGCAAACCCACAGCTTCAACAGCTGTCCGGGTGGCCAGTCTCTGATCCTGCAGGTGAAGAAGCCTGACGTGTAGGTCCCCGGCTAGCGGGGTTACGTGATCTGCGGTTGTTTAGCAGATTGAGCGTACTGCCAAATTCTCTAAAACAACGTTGGAGGCAGTTTATGGTAGAGAAATGAAAATGTTCTGGCAATAGGGGACATTCCTACAGTCAGTATGCCAATTACACGCTCCCTGAACTTGGAGACCTCTGTGGCATTGTAACAAAACTGCACATTTTAGTGGCCTTTAATTGTCCCCAGCACAAGGTGCACTTATGTAATGATCATACTGTTTAATCAGCTTCTTGATATGCCATTTATTCAGTATACTTACACAGTGCTAAATCCTAACATTAATTTTATTTACTTATTATTCCATAAACATTAAAGCATGATTTAGTTATTTGGCCTACTTGACTAGCTGCATACCAAAGTACACTTTTCAGTTCCCAGCCGAGTGATGTTTGGAATGAAAAGCTGCCTTGGAGTCCATGCCACCGTTAGTATTGAGGTTTATGAATAATTGTCTTCACTGCTGTCTTCGGTCTGTCTTTTAGGGAGTGATAGGGATTCCACCCTGCCTCGGCCTACAGCCCCAGCCCTAGTGGTGACCTCAGCCCAGAACCAGAGTCACCTCTTCTTTGAGTACCTGGTGGTGGTCAGCCTACGGAAGAAGAGAGAAGGAACGTACGAACCCCAGATCACATATCAGTTCCCCAAGGTCAAACTGAAATGCATGCATGCATACATACATACATGCATACATACATGTGTACAAATGTGCATGCGTGCAAATGTGCATGCGTGCAAATGTGCATGCATACAGGCATGCATGCATACATACAAGCATGCACACATACAAGCATGCACACATACAAGCATGCACACATACAAGCATGCACACATACAAGCATGCACACATACAAGCATGCACACATACAAGCATGCACACATACAAGCATGCACACATACAAGCATGCACACATACAAGCATGCATACAAGCATGCATACATACAGTGGGGTAAAAAAGTATTTGCAAATAAATTCATAAATCCTACAATGTGATTTTCTGGATTTTTTTTTTCTCATTTAGTCTGTCATAGTTGAAGTGTCCCTATGATGAAAATTACAGGCCTCTCTAATCTTTTTAAGTGGGAGAACTTACACAATTGGTGGCTGACTAAATACTTTTTTGCCCCACTGTATGTACGTACATACATACATACATACAGCTGAAGTCTGAAGTTTACATACACTTAGGTTGGAGTCATTAACTCGTTTTTCAACCACTCCACAAATTTCTTGGTAAGAAACTGTAGTTTGGCAAGTCGGTTAGGAGATCTACAACAGTTGATTTTACAACAGTTGTTTATACAGACAGATTATTTCACTTATAATTCACTGTATCACAATTCCAGTGGGTCAGAAGTTTACATACACTAAGTTGACTGTGCCTTTAAACAGCTTGGAAAATTCCAGAAAATGATGTCATGGCTTTAGAAGCTTCTGTTAGGCTAATTGACATCATTTGAGTGGTGATCCTAATTGACCAAAGACGGGGAATTTTTACTAGGATTAAATGTCAGGAATTGTTTTAAATGTATTTGACTAAAGTCTATGTAAACTTCCGACTTCAGCTGTGTACATACATTGAGGAAGTATTTGTGATAGTAAATTAGCACTAATCTAAAATGTGTTTTAGCTAGCTAACATGAGGCGCTCTCAGAGAGAGGAAGAAGAGAAGTCCCTGAAAGCCATCCTCCTTTTCTGTTTCCCAGAGGGGGTGAACTGGGCCCCCCTGACTGAATACGCCAGGTACGTGCCACTTCTCACCATCTCTCTCTGTGCTCATCTCTCTTTCTCTGTGATGATCTCTGTTTCTGGGTCCCGCTCACTGAGCGTATTCTCTTTCAACTATTTTTTCAGTTCAGTGTCACACTTGGCTGTAAATAACCACACCTGCTTTCTCGTGTGTGTGTGTGTGTGTGTGTGTGTGTGTGTGTGTGTGCGCACATGCAATCACACCTGGGACAAACAATCACACACATCTACTTTCTTCATCAACCCACACCCCCAATGTTGTGCAGAGTGTTTTCAGGATGTGGTGAAGTGTTTCCAGCGAGCTTTACATGAACCGTTCTACCTACACGCAGAACAAATCTGCTTACATTGTGTATGACTGTATGAAATGTTTGTGTGCGACGACAGCAAAGCATCATCTGTCATCTCTTGCAAACAACCAGTGGTGGAAAAGCACCAAATTGTCATACTTTAATAAAAGTATAGATACTTTTTTTAATAGACTGTTAATTAAGTGGAAGTCACCCATTAAAATACTAGAGGAAGTATTTGGTTCTAAATATACTTAAGTATCACAAAAGTATATAAATCCTTTCAAATTACTTACATGAAGCAAAGCAGACAGCACCACTTTCTTGTTTTTATAATGTACGGATAGCCAGGGGCACACCCCAACACTTAGACATAATTTATAAAACATTAATTTGTGTTTAAGTCTGCCAGATCAGAGGCAGTAGGGATGATGACGGTTGTTGTCTTGATAAGTGCGTGAATTGGGCCAATTCCTGTCCTGCTAACGAGTACTTTTGGATGTCAAGGAAAATGTAGGGAGTAAAAAGTACATTATTTTCTTTAGGAATGTTGTGAAGTAAAAGTTGCCCTAAATAGTAAAGTACAGATACCCCCCCCCCAAAAAAAACTACTTAAGTAGTACTTTTAAAGTATTTTTTTATTTAAGTACTTTACACCACTGCAAACAACCTAGCTTTGACCAGGGTCAGTGTTATGGGCAGGCCTTAGGGGGCCTTGCCAGCCATACCGTACCTCCTTGCCCATCCAAATAAAGTATTTAAATATTGATCAGAGCAAGCCTGTCTCTCTCAGTATGTGTAGCCCATGTATCTGATGCGATCTGGACTAAGAGTATGGCATGACATAGTTAAATGGTACGTACTGTAAGACAGAAGGGTGCTGTTTCAGTTGATCAGATTCTATTTTGGACTAATGTTCCAAGGGAACCTACTTTTGAAGTGATTTGTTTTTTAATCCGATGACCTCATGACAGGTTGTGTTCATGCCACATTAAAAGGTAGGTTAATACATTTGTCCAGTTAAATTACATGTCGCTACTATAAAACCTCTAAAGCAGTCATTTGCTCATGAATTTAAAAGTATTACTCTGCCAGAATTTAAGTCCTGCATCCTCTCATCCTTGGCTGGCTTTACCTAAATACGTGTATATAATACACAGTCCTTGTTAGAATCTTAATATCACAAACATAACTGGTGTTGTAGAGTTTAAAGAGGGCTTGTCATTTGTTTATGGTTTTCACACAGGCTATTATATCGGATTAAACAAATGATGTAGGCTAAAGTATGATGGGGGAGGATGGATGAGTTGATGAGCACGAGGAAGCATAATTATGTAACCACCAATTGTGAATGAAGAACAGGGTGGGTCATTCTATTTATTCATCTATTCTAATTATAATCTCAATGTTATATACTCTGACCTACTTGGAGTACACAGTGATTGTGTGCGTAATTGACAATTGCAAGAATACCAAGAGGAATGGATGCATTCATTAGCGTTGCTACAAAATCTGAATGAAAACTACTCCGATGGGGCCTCCAGAGTGGTGCGGTGTTCTAAGGCTGTGCCACTAGAGATTCTGGGTTCAAGTCCAGGCTCTGTCGCAGCCGGCCGCGACCAATGGGGCGGTGCACAATTGGCCCAGCTTCATCCTCCAATCGCGTACTAGTGACTCCTGTGGCGGGCTGGGCGCAGTGCACGCTAACACGGTCGCCAGGTTTACGGTGTTTCCTCTGACACATTGGTGCGGCTGGCTTCCGGGTTAAGTGGGCATTGTGTCAAGAAGCAGTACGGCTTGGTTGGGTTGTGTTTCGGAGGACGCACGGCTCTCGACCTTCACCTCCCGAGTCCGTTCGGGAGTTGCAGCGACAAGACTGTAACTACTAATTGGATATCATGAAAAACGGGTACAAAAATAAAAGATTAAAGAACTAATCATGATGATATCTGAGTATTCTTCTGAGCCTCAATCTGAACCTTTTCCTCTGAGTACTAAGCACTAAAATGTGCAGTTGATCAACGTGTTCTATTCTCTCTCTCTCTCTCTGCAGTGAGACATTCTCCTTCGTGTTGACAGAGGTCGACGGCAGTAGGAGGAATGGCTACTGCAGGAGGTTACTGGTAAATGATCCATGGTGTCATTCATAGGACATGAGAATTACTCTCCGGTGTTTAGTTTCTCATGACATGATGTTTCCTGCAGCCCAGTGGCAAGGGGCACGGCCTCCGGAGGCCTATTGCATCATCAGCCAGGTGGCCTGCTTTGGACTCTTCTCCAAGGTGAGCGGGGAGGGCGTCATAATATGCACTCACATTATACACTGCTCAAAAAAATAAAGGGAACACTAAAATAACACATCCTAGATCTGAATGAATGCAATATTCTTATTAAATACTTTTTTCTTTACATAGTTGAATGTGCTGACAACAAAATCACACACAAATTATCAATGGAAATCAAATTTATCAACCCATGGAGGTCTGGATTTGGAGTCACACAAAATTAAAGTGGAAAACCACACTACAGGCTGATCCAACTTTGATGTAATGTCCTTAAAACAAGTCAAAATGAGGCTCAGTAGTGTGTGTGTGGCCTCCACGTGCCTTTATGACCTCCCTACAACGCCTGGGCATGCTCCTGATGAGGTGGCGGATGGTCTGCTGAGGGATCTCCTCCCAGACCTGGACTAAAGCATCCGCCAACTCCTGGACAGTCTGTGGTGCAACGTGGCGTTGGTGGATGGAGCGAGACATGATGTCCCAGATGTGCTCAATTGGATTCAGGTCTGGGGAACGGGTGGGCCAGTCCATAGCATCAATGCCTTCCTCTTGCAGGAACTGCTGACACACTCCAGCCACATGAGGTCTAGCATTGTCTTGCATTAGGAGGAACCCAGGGCCAACCGCACCAGCATATGGTCTCACAAGGGGTCTGGGGATCTCATCTCAGTACCTAATGGCAGTCAGGCTACCTCTGGCGAGCACATGGAGGGCTGTGCGGCCCCCCAAAGAAATGCCACCCCACACCATGACTGACCCACCGCCAAACCGGTCATGCTGGAGGATGTTGCAGGCAGCAGAACGTTCTCCACGGCGTCTCCAGACTCTGTCACGTGCTCAGTTTGAACCTGCTTTCATCTGTGAAGAGCGCAGGGCGCCAGTGGCAAATTTGCCAATCTTGGTGTTCTCTGGCAAATGCCAAACGTCCTGCACAGTGTTGGGCTGTACGCACAACCCCCACCTGTGGATGTCGGGCCCTCATACCACCCTCATGGAGTCTGTTTCTGACCGTTTGAGCAGACACATGCACATTTGTGACCTGCTGGAGGTCATTTTGCAGGGCTCTGGCAGTGCTCCTCCTGCTCCTCCTTGCACAAAGGTGGAGGTAGTGGTCCTGCTGCTGGGTTGTTGCCATCCTACGGCCTCCTCCATGTCTCCTGATAGTGCCTCCATGGTCTGGACTACGCTGACAGACACAGCAAACCTTCTTGCCACAGCTCGCATTGATGTGCCATCCTGGATGAGTTGCACTACCTGAGCCACTTGTGTGGGTTGTAGACTCCGTCTCATGCTACCACTAGAGTGAAAGCACCGCCAGCATTCAAAAGTGACCAAAACATCAGCCAGGAAGCATAGGAACTGAGAAGTGGTCTGTGGTCACCACCTGCAGAACCACTCCTTTATTGGGGGTGTCTTGCTAATTGCCTATAATTTCCACCTGTTGTCTATTCCATTTGCACAATAGCATGTGACATTTATTGTCAATCAGTGTTGCTTCCTAAGTGGACAGTTTGATTTCACAGAAGTGTGATTGACTTGGAGTTACATTGTGTTGTTTAAGTGTTCCCTTTATTTTTTTGAGCAGTGTATACTCACTCATATTTTATATTATTTTATTTATTTATTATTAGTAACTCATCCATGACCTGTTCCCCCCCCCCCACTTCAGAGGACATATATATATTTGTACAGCTTTTTTGCTACATTTTACATAGGTGGTACTTTAATATACAGCAACCACATAACAATAATACATTAACGAGCTCTTTAATCCCACCCCTCAACTCTCAGCCCATCCCACCTATCACTGTGGACCACCCTCGTTTGGTTTCCATGTGCCATGTCTTTTTTTTGTGCTGTGACGTTTTATATCAATTTTGAACCTTCCTATTCCCATAGTATCCACATATTGTGAGTTTAAAGATGACAACCTTTCCTATGACGTTCCAAATCGCCCAACACTGCTATTTGTAAGGTTAATTTGAAGTGAATCTTTTTAATTCCTGAACCTGCTACCAGAAATTAGCTACAAAGGTGCCATACCAAAATAATTTATCTAGTGATTGTCTGTTTGCAGCTAAATCTACAGAGCTTAGACTATGATATATATTTTATAGCATTTTGTACTCATTTATAGTCAACAACTCAGTGTTGAATCAAATCAAATGTATTTATATAGCCCTTCGTACATCAGCTGATATCTCAAAGTGCTGTACAGAAACCCAGCCTAAAACCCCAAACAGCAAGCAATGCAGGTGTAGAAGCATGTTGAATCAAGTGTTTTTTTGTTTCAGTTCATATACCATGTGCCTTGGAATCGGGAAATCATAAAATCCCTTCCCATTTATTTAGCAACCTGTGGCTCAGCTGTGAGATTTATTTTTTTTGTCCTCAAATGAAACTGGTATTTTTCTATTTATGCCAATCCTTTTCAGCCAATTTCTATATTTTAATATGTAGACAAACAAGTTCTCTACCTTCTCCCTCTTCCACTTGCTTCATCCATTTTTGCGGTAATGCTGCAATCAGTTGGTTGTAATTTTGGATTGAGCAGATATTCCCATATATTTTCGATAGCTGCATATGTGACGGAACTCCAGTTTATATTCATAATATTATTAATAAATATAATGAAATAAAGCTAGATTTTTTTTTTAAATTTATCAATCAGTATATTTGATTTGAACCATAGTACAAATATGATATTTTCTGGAGGACAAAATTGTAACCAGTTTTGTATGACTTCTTTAAGAAAGGGCGATACTTTAAACAGTTTCATTTTCAATTGGTCGAAAGTTGACATTTTGTAGAAAGGCAATTTAACAAAGGATGAGCCTGCCTTAAACCCAGCTGGTTCTCCAGTAGATTAAGTATAGCTTTTAGTGAGGTTTACTACTTTTAATAATTTTAGCCCCCAAACTTCTTCATTATATAAATAGGCACATTTAATTTTTCTGGGTTAGCATTCCAAATAAAGTGAAGTTGCTCATATGATTAAGTAAACTGATCAGACCAAATAGTTAATCAATGGGATTTTTCTATTGAAATTGTTACGTTCATTTATCTTTTTAGATGAATACCAAGTATGTCTACTTCACCATCCGCTCATAGTATTGGTAAACTACAAGGTAGTGTGAACATTGTCTTTTAACGATCAATACATAATATGGTAATACTTGTCATAATTGGGTTTTAGTCCAGAGAGTCTAGAAAAGTGATCAAGCTCTCAATGGGACTGTAGGGATCCAGATTGCGGACTTTAGAAAAAAAACTTTGGCATGCAGTTCCCCAGATCTGTGCCTCAACACGGTCCTGTCTCGGAGCTCTACGAACAATTCCTTCAACCTAATGGCTTGGTTTTTGCTCTGACATGCACTGTCAACTGTGGGACGTTATTATATAGACCAGTGTATGCCTTACCAAATCATGTCCAATCAATTGAATTTACCACCGGAGGGTTCCAAGTTGTAGAAACATCTCAAGGATTTTCAATGGAAACAGGATGCACCGGAGTTTCATTTGGAGTCTCATAGCAAAGGGTCTGAATACTTATGTAAATAAGGTATTTCTGTTTTTAAGTAAATACATTTGCGAACATTTCTGAAAACCTGTTTTCATTTTGTCATTATGGGATATTGTGTGTAGATTGCTGAGGAAAAATATTGAAACAGCCTTATTCTAAAATTGAAACGTAACAAAATGTGGAAAAAGTCTAGGTCTGAATACTTTCCGAAGGCACTGTATTAAAATATTTTGCTTCCTCTATCAAATATGTAATTTGGTGAATCATTACCAATGACTGAGTCATTGGTAATGCGTTTCGGTAAATAATTTTTTGTAGCATTTCTATGTTGAACATTCAAGAAAAACCCAATGCATTTTGCACTATTTTCCATCCAATTCACTTTTTTGTTATAATTGACTTGATACTTCTTGATTAAGTGCCTCAATGTTTTTCCTCTAACTTATTTTGTGCCACTATAGTACAGGTTTTTATTGCCATCTACCTGCGCTGTTATTTATTCTGTTTGCTTTTAGTCTTCTCTTTTGACCTAAACTGCTTTTGTTTTAATGAGTATTGTATTGAATGGTCTTAAAGAATATTTTGAAAGTGTCACGTACAATAAGAGGATCTACTGTGCCTATGTTGTGCAGAAAAGTCCATTTATGAATGATTTTGTCTTAGTAAAGAACAAATTGTCATCCAGTATGCTATGGTTAAATTTCCAATACCCCTGTCCGCATGGAAATTCTGTAAGAGTTATGTGAAGGCCAATTAGATGATGGTCCGATTGCTTTCTGTCTCCTATTAATACTTAACTTTTAATGCCAGGAAAAAATGAGACAAGGAAGTAATGAAGACTGCTGGCTTGATTAAACCTCCATGTATATCTCACTAGGTCAGGGTTTTTCAGCCTCCATATATCCACTAGTTATAATGTATCCAGGATATTTGTTATCTCAAGTGCATGAGGGTGATTTCCTTTTCGATCCAGTCAGGTACTTTGGTCCAATAGCATATTTAAAAGAATCCATCTTCCTTGCTCTGTTTGCACTATTAGATCAAAATTGTTAATTAATATACCCCCCCTTTGAGTTTCTTTGCCCATGACAAAATATATTTATTTTCCATACAACCACATGACAATCTAGTGAGAGAACCTGTTAAACCAACCTCTACCCACACACATTTTTGTTTTATTCCAGGGTTGTTGCTTTATCACTTTGGCTGATTTACACACAGGCCTATATCATTAGGATTGAGAATGTAAGGGTTTCTTGTTCACATTTCTTGTTCACAAACTATAGTTTTGGGAAGTCTGTTAGGAGATCTACAGTCGTGGCCAAAAGTTGAGAATGACACAAATATACATTTTCATAAAGTCTGCTGCCTCAGTTTGTATGATGGCAATTTGCATATACTCCAGAATGTTATGAAGAGTGATCAGATGAATTGCAATTAATTGCAAAGTCCCTTTTTGCCAAATGAACGGAATCCCCCAAAAACATTTCCACTGCATTTCAGCCCTGTCACAAAAGGACCAGCTGACATCATGTCAGTGATTCTCTTGTTAACACAGGTGTGAGTGTTGACGAGGACAAGGCTGGAGTTCACTGTCATGCTGATTGAGTTCGAATAACAGACTGGAAACTTCAAAAGGAGGGTGGTGGTTGGAATCATTGTTCATCCTCTGTCAACCATTGTTACCTGTAAGGAAACACGTGGCGTCATCATTGCTTTGCACAAAAAGGGCTTCACAGGCAAGGATACTGCTGCCAGTAAGATTGCACATAAATCGACTATCGGATAATCAAGAGCTTCAAGGAGAGTGGTTCAATTGTTGTGAAGAAGGCTTCAGGGCCCCCAAGAAAGTCCAGCAAGCGCCAGGACCGTCTCCTAAAGTTGATTCAGCTGCAGGATCGGGGCACCACCAGTACAGAGCTTGCTCAGGAACGGCAGCAGGCAGGTGTGAGTGCATCTGCACGCACAGTGAGGCAAAGACTTTTGGAGGATGGCCTGGTGTCAAGAAGGGCAGCAAAGAAGCCACTTCTCTCCAGGAAAAACATCAGGAACAGACTGATATTCTGCAAAAGGTACAGGGATTGGACTGCTGAGGACTGGGGTAAAGTCATTTTCTCTGATGAATCCCCTTTCCGATTGTTTGGGGCATCTGGAAAAAAGCTTGTCCGGCGAAGACAAGGTGAGACCTACCATCAGTCCTGTGTCATGCCAACAGTAAAGCATCCTGAGACCATGTGTGGGGTTTCTTTTCAGCCAAGGGAGTGGGCTCACTCACACTTTTGCCTAAACACAGCCATGAATAAAGAATAGTACCAACACATCCTCCGAGAGCAACTTCTCTCAACCATCCAGGAACAGTTTGGTGATGAACAATGCCTTTTCCAGCATGATGGAGCACCTTGCCGTAAGGCAAAAGTGATAACTAAGTGGCTCGGGGAACAAAACATTGATATTTTGGGTCCATGGCCAGGAAACTCCCCAGACCTTAATCCCATTGAGAACTTGTGGTCAATCCTCAAGAGGCAGGTGGACAAACAAAACCCAGCAAATTCTGACAAACTCCAAGCATTGATTATGCAACAATGGGCTGCCATCAGTCAGGATGTGGCCCAGAAGTTAATTGACAGCATGCCAGGGTCAATTGCAGAGGTCTTGAAAAAGAAGGGTCAACTCTGCAAATATTGACTTTGCATCAACTTCATGTAGTTGTCAATCAAATCTTTGACACTTATGAAATGCTTGTAATTATACTTCAGTATTCCATAGTAACATATGACAAAAATATCTAGACACTGAAGCAGCAAACTTTGTGGAAATTAATATTTTGTGTCATTCTCAACTTTTGGCCATGACTGTACTTTGCGCATGACACAAGTCATTTTTCCAACAATTGTTTACAGATAGATTATTTCACTTTTCACTGTATCACAATTCCAGTGGGTCAGAAGTTTTACATGCACTAAGTTGACTGTGCCTTTAAACAGCTTGGGAAATTCCAGAAAATGATGTCATGGCTTTAGAAGCTTCTGATAGGCTAACATAATTTGAGTCAATTGGAGGTGTACCTGTGGATGTATTTCAAGGCCTACATTCAAACTCAGTGCTTCTTTACTTGACATCATGGGAAAATCAAAAGACATCCGCCAAGACCTCAGAAAACAAATTGTCGACCTCCACAAATCTGGTTCATCCTTGGGAGCAATTTCCAAATGCCTGAAGGTACCACGTTCATCTGTACAAACAATAGTACGCAAGTATAAACACCATGGGACCACGCAGCCGTCATACCGCTCAGGAAGGAGAAATGTTCTGTCTCCTAGAGATGAACGTACTTTGGTGCAAAAAGTGCAAATCAATCCCAGAACAACAGCAAAGGACCTTGTGAAGATGCTGGAGGAAACAGGTACAAAAGTATCTATATCCAGTAGAAATTAGTCTTATATCGACAACCTGAAAGGCCGCTCAGCAAGGATGAAGCCACTGCTCCAAAACGGCCATTTAAAAAGCCAGACTACAGTTTGCAACTGCACATGGGGACAAAGTGCGTACTTTTTGGAGAAATATCCTCTGGTCTGATGAAACGAAAATAGAACTGTTTGGCCATAATGACCATCGTTATGTTTGGAGGAAAAAGGGGGAGGATAACAAGCCGAAGACCACCATCACAACCATGAAGCACAGGGGTGGCAACGTGGGGTTGCTTAGCTGCAGGAGGGACTGGTGCTCTTCACAAAATAGATGGCATTATGAGGGGAAATTGTGTATATATTGAAGCAACTTCTCAAGACATCAGTCAGGAAGTTAAAGCTTGGTTGAAAATGGGTCTTCCTAATGGACAATCCTAATGACCTCAATCCTATAGAACATTTCTGGGCAGAACTGATAATGCATGTGTGATCAAGGAGGCCTACAAACCTGACTCAGTTACACCAGCTCTGTCAGGAGGAATGGGCCAAAGTTCACAACTTATTGTGGAAGACTACCTGAATAGTTTGACCCATGTTAAACAATTTTAAAGGCAGTGCTACCAAATACTAATTGGGTGTATGTAAACTTCTGACCCACTGCGAATGTGATGAAAGAAATACAAGCTGAAATAAATCATCTCTCTACTAGTATTCTGACATTTCACATTCTTAAAATAAAGTGGTGATCCTAACTGACCTAAGACAGGGAATTTTTACTTGGATTAAATGTCAGGAATTGGGAAACTGAGTTTAAATATATTTGGCTAAGGTGTATGTAAACTTTCGATTTCAGCGGTAGCTCATGTAAAAACATAATACACTTCTCACTTAGAGAAGTGCTTCCATAAGCCAGTTATTGTGCTGGCTCTACCATTAACTTTAGTCAGTTTAACCCAGTGTTAACCAATCCAGCAGCACACTAATATAGACAACAACCCTGTTGACAATAACCAATCCATCTGCCGGTGTGTATCGGAACAATATTCCATTTACATTTTTAAGATCTCTATTTTTTTAAATGGAAAAAAGATAATGGCACATTAGGATCGTATAGCTTAAATTCTATTCGTTCCGATTCACATCCCCATAAAGCACTGCACTATATAACCGCTTTTAAGTCCTAGTATACCCTGATTCTTACAATTTGTGCCATATGTCAAACTCAAAAAAACAAACTTGGTTTTGCATTTTACTACCAGTGCAGTCTTCAAATTTAAACAAACAAAAAAAGGAACAAGGTCAGCCTTACCCTCCTTAGTCTTCCCCTAGATCCAAACCTGATTTTAAGTCCAAAGTTCCATATTGCATAAGTTTAAAAAAATGAATTAATCATACCCATTTCTCCTTCCCCCTTATCCAACCTTATTTTAAGTCCACACGGTTCTGCACTGCATGAATCAAAATATTTAAACACTTAATACACATTGCACCACATTACAATCATGTATCAGGGACGATTTCAGCAGGAGGTAGCTATCACTCACAGCCACGTTGTAATCTTCCAGTCCTTGAACTCTTGGTTGTTTATGTACAATTTATCGACCAGTAGACATTCTGCTTCTCTGCTCTGAGACTTGAAAGTGGGGTACAGGGCATGTCTTCTCTCCGCTATTGAATAGGGAAATTGTTCATTAACAGAGAATGGGGTGTTCTTCAGCTCCATGCCCTGTTGTAGCAAGGCAATCTTCACTGAGGGTTGTTCAACTGATGTCCTCATCCACCAGGGTGACTTCTAACCCTTACAGTAGATGATCTATGCTGCGGCAGGCAAGTAGAGTGGTGTGTCAGACGAAGAGAGAAACGGGCTGGTCTAGTAATGACATTCCCTACTACTTCATTAGGCCAAAATTCCAGGATGAGTCAAACTGTTTATGAACAACTATATTTAGAACCTGAGCGTCACTCTTCTACATACACTGACTAGTTGGGATAAGTGTTAACTAGATGAGTATAGCATTCATCAAAAGTCAGGTTGCAATACATTTTACATAGGGCTGATGACACATTCTAAATGGTAGGCCTAATATGGAGGCTGGTCTACCCATAACAGAGCTTTACTACAGTATGATTGGTGCTCACAATTTAAGTCATTCTAAATGTGTTTTTCAGATCTTTGATGAGGTGGAGAAGCGCAGGCAGATCTCCATGGCGATGATCTATCCATTCATGCAGAGCCTGAGGGAGGCGCCGTTCCCTGCTCCCGGAAACACTGTCAAGATCAAGAGCTTCATACCAGAGTCTGGAACAGAGGTATGGAGTATTTATTATGAATCCCCATTAGCTGCTGCCAAAGCAGCAGCTACTCTTCCTGGGGTCCAGCTAAATTAAGGCAGTTTATACAATTTTCAAAACATTACAATACATTCACAGATTTCACAACACACTGTGTGCCCTCAGGCCCCTACTCCACCACCACCACACCTACAGTACTAAATCCACGTGTATGTATGTTATCGTGTGTGTCTGTGCCAATGTTTGTTGCTTCACAGTCCCTGCTGTTCCGTAAGTTTTTTTTTTTTTTTTTTTTTTTGTGGTTTTTTAAAATGTAATTTTAATGCTTGCATCAGTTACTTGATGTGTAATAGTTCTATGTTGTCATGGCTCTATGTAGTACTGTGTGCCTCCCATAGTCTGTTCTGGACTTGTTGGATTGTGAAGAGACCTCTTGTGGCATGTCTTGTGGGGTATGGATGGGTGTCTGAGCTGTGTGCCAGTAGTTTAGACAGACAGCTCGGTGCTTTCAACATGTCAATACCTCTCATAAATAAAAGTAGTGATGAAGTCAATCTCTTTTCCACTTTCAGCCAGGGGAGATTGACATGCACATGATTAATATTAGCTCTCTGTGTACATCCAAGGGCCAGCCGGGCTGCCCTGTTCTGAGCCAATTGCGATTTTCTTTTTTTTGTGGCACCTGACCACACGACTGAACAGTAGTCAAGGTGCGACAACTCGGGCCTGTATGACCTGCCTTGTTGATAGTGTTGTTAAGAAGGCAGAGCAACGCTTTATTATGGACAGACTTCTCCCCATCTTAGCTATTACGGCATCAATATGTTTTGAAACATGACACTTTACAATCTAGGGTTACTCCAAGCAGGTTAGTCATCTCAACTTGCTCAATTTCCACATTATTTATTTCAAGATTTAGTTGAGGTTTAGTGAGTGTTTTTTGTTCCAAATACAATGCTTTTAGTTTTAGAAATATTTAGGGATAACTTATTCCTTGCCATCCACTCTGAAACTAACTGCAGCTTTTTGTTGAGTTTTGGAGTCAATTCGGTAGCTGACATTCATAGTGAGTCATTCACTTACATAGACACGCTGGCTTTACTCAGTCAGTGGCATGTCGTTAGTAAAAATTGTAATAAAGCAAGGGGCCTAAACATCTAAGCTGGGGAATTCCTGATTCTAACTTTATTATATTTGAGGCTACCATTAGCATATAATTAATGGGAGGGCACTGGGACTTGTGCCTGCATGTACGTTAGCTAGATTAGCTAACTAAAGTACTAGCCAGTTGGCTTCGAGGAAAGAAGAAAAATCTAATTAAATATCTGAAGTGATCGCTACATCATTTGGATACTGCTTTAAAGCAAATATCTGCAGCATTAGTAAAGATGTGATCAATACATGTTGATTATTTTATTCCTGTGCTGTTTGTAACTACGCTGGTAGGTTGACTGACAATCTGATCCAGGTTGCAGGCACTGGTTACAGTTTGAAGCTTTTTCTTGAGTGGGCAGCTTGATGAAAGCCAGTCGGTATTTAGGTCACCCAGAAAATATACCTCAGTATCTGTGTGTGAAATCAACAGACTGTTAGCTCTTGGTTGTCTTCCAAATGGACAATGACCCCAAGCATACTTCCAAAGGTGTGGAAAAATGGCTTAAGGACAACAAAGTCAAGGTATTGGAGTGGCCATCACAAAGCCCTTACCTCAATCCTATAGAACATTTCTGTGCAGAACTGAAGAAGCGTGTGTGAGCAAGGAGGCCTAGAAACCTGACTCCGTTACACCAGCTCTGTCAGGAGAAATGTGCCAAAATTCATGCAACTTATTGTGGGAAGCTTGTGTGCTACCCGACACGTTTGACCCAAGTTAAACAATTTAAAGGCAATGCTACCAAATACTAATTGAGTGTATGTAAACTTCTGACCCACTGGGAATGTGATGAAAGAAATACAAGCTGAAATAAATCATCTCTCTCTTATTTTTCTGGCATTTCACATTCTTAAAATAAAGTGGTGATTTTCTGGGTTGCTTGATTGATAAGCGTCCCAGTAAAGCATTAAAAACAGAGGTAGAATTACTCATGTTATTTACATAGGAGCTGATAGTGCAGGGTGAACTGCATGAAGTGGTCTTCCTACTATTGCACACCGCCTCAGTGCTAACAATGTAACTAACTCTGGCTTATATGCTCATGATTACTGCTTACATTAGCTGTAGGATAAACAGATGTATTTGACGCAATTAGGGATACATAAATTAAATGATTTGCATTGTGTTTGCCGATGCCCCTAAGATCATGCATTATGACGACTCATTGTCACAATGGTAGGGATTAATTGAGCTGGTCTTGGATCATTTACCAGTCATTGTTTCAACGCAGCCTTGAAATGTGTGGACAGAGTCCAGGAGCCAAGATGATTTGGATGGACTCCGTCATTCCTGTAGAGTATCTTCTGTTTCCAGGAGGTGTCAAAGTTATCAATAACAGGGGTATTTAACTCAATTCCTAGAGGATTGTGTGTCTTCTGTTTTTGTTAATTCCTTTAAATTCATGGCCAATTAAAACCTAGTGAACCAGGTGAGGGGAGTTCCTAATTAATCAATAACCTTCATCGATCAATCGAGTACAGAGAAGGAGCAAAAACCCGCAGCCCTTGAGGACACATGGAGTTTGGAGACACACACAAAGCCCTTGGCATCACGATGAGGATCAAGACCTTCATCCTAGAGTCCAACACTGAAAAAGAGCTCTGTCTCTGTCTCTGTCTCTGTCTCTGTCTCTGTCTCTGTCTCTGTCTCTCTCTTCCTGAAGACCTGACTTTGTCTCTCTGTTCCTGGCCTGTGTGTCTCCAGGTCATCAGTTTGACAAGGCCTGTTGGACTCTATGTGGTCTCTTGTGAGCATGTGGATTTCCTGACTCTCTCTCTGACACTGTTCCGTCTCTCTCTCTATGTGTCTCTGTCTCACAGATGTGTCTCTCTCTCTCTCTCTCTGTCGTCTCTCTCTCTCTCTCTCTCTCTCTCTGTCTCTCTCTCTGTCTCTCTCTCTCTCTCTCTCTGTCTCTCTCTCTGTCTCTCTCTCTGTCTCTCTCTCTCTGAGGTGCTGCGTCTCTCTCTCTGGTGTTTGCCTCCACCGTCTCTCTCTGTCTTCTCTGTCTCTCTCTGTCTCTCTCTGTCTCTCTCTGTCTCTCTCTGTCTCGAATCATCTTCATGGCTTTTGTCTCTCTGTTCCTGGCCTGTGTGAACTCAGTTGGACTCGTGGTTGGAGCATGTGGATTTCCGAACACTGTTCCGCTGTCTCACAGACGAGGAGGTGCTGCGGGTGTACAGTACCTGACGAACTCAGGTACCCTAATCCTAACGCCAAAAGGACATCACTGAGCCTGGGTTGTCTGGGACAAGGGCAGGCCTGTTGTCTGCATGTTGAATGGGTGTAAAGTTTGTACCTGCTTCCCCTCCTACAGTACCCTGTCCCAGGTGTTGCATGCAGTTGCGGCGCTGCTCTATCCGTTCACATGGCAACACACCTTCATCTCCATCGTTCCTTCAGTGCTGATTGATGTCGTCATGGCACCCACTCCCTACCTGCTTGGTGTGCAAAAGAACAAACTGGATGATATCATTGACCAGAGCGACGTGAGTGTGTATGGCAGAGCGGAATGTGTTTTGTATACGTACTGTACACTTCGGCTTCAGAAAATACTATTTGATGAAATGTTTTGGGGACAAAGACTGATTTTTAAAGAAAGTTAAGGGCAGTTGCTGATTGGCTGTAAACAATGTTTTACTGTTATGTTTGGGATCAGGCATTCCTGTCTCTACACTGTGACTGACTGCAGATGGGAGAATATATATCCAGTGACACTCATTAAGCTACCACTAACACAATTACAGCCTATGGAAACCAGCCAGTGTGCGTATTATCTCCGACCTGAAGATTTTGTGTGTATTTCTGTCTTATAAACAGATGCTCATTGTAGATCTGACAGAGGGAGCAGAGAACACCTTCATCACTTGTGTAAGTATTGCATGCCCCATATTTCCCCTCAAGTTCACAAACAAAAGTACATAAATAAAGTAAAATGCTTATCTCACAATCAGATTAGTAAACTAGCGTCACTACTCCCATGATTCTCATTTTGAAAGCCAACTTGATCGTGTGTGGTTCAGACCAGTTCAGTTCAAATGTTCTTCCCTGTCTGGCTGAATGTGTGTATACTCAGAAATACCAAAACATTCTCGCTGGTCTGGCAACAACCTCTCAGATTCCTCTGTCCTCTCTTTGGCACAGATAGGAGACGAGAGCACCATCCTACCAGAGAAACTACAGGAGGAGCTTCTCCAGGCCTTGTGTTGCAGGAAAGACAACTCCAGTGAGTGGACCCATTCTCCATTTTTTTTTTCTGATGACTGACTAGAATTTTTACTCTTGTTTATAGGGCTGAAGAGGATTCTGTAAACACAGTGACTCAGGCTTTCATTCGATTTGAGATGAGACGGACTCCATCAGCAACAAATCAAACCACATGAGGCAGTATCATAGTTTATAAAACCCAATGATAAAGTGAGATCCTCTATCATAGTCCATACAAACCCAATGATAGAAGTGAGATCCTCTGTGCAGAATGAGAGAAATAATGATGAGGTGGATGTGCAAAGAAATGTTCTGGATGGTTGCTGTAATATGAACAAACCACTCACATACCACACAGTATGAACCCTGGAATGTCCCAAGTTTATGCTAGTCTGAGTGTGTGTGGGAGGGTTGTGATGTTGGAGAAAATACTGTAGAAACATACACCCAGGGTTTGACCAGCATCACGACCCTGGAAATTCTATTCTGGATACTGTTGACGGTGCCTAAGTGGATTCAGACACAGATGCACTTCTGAAATCCCTCAGTGCTCACACACAAACCCAACCCCCATCCATACACATGCCAATCCACTATGTGTTGTGGTTGCCATACAGCTTAACAAAGTTGTCTTGGAGGCTTTCCAAACTATGATTGTGTCAACAACATATTGGCTATCTCAAAGAAGACGCCACTTAAAAACTGACAATCTTCTGTACACTTTGTGTCCAGCCTCAGAATATATGAGGGGTGTTGTCTGAGGCCTTTCAACCAGTGTTTGTAGACACCACCTCAGCATCCTGACTGTATCATCTGTATTCTCTGTACTCTGTGTTTTCTATCTAGCCTCGGAGGAGTTGAATAAGGTGGTCTCGGAGGCCTTCCTCTCCTTCTTTGTGAAGACTGTGGGTCACTTCCCCTCCCATGTTAAACGCAGAAGCGGTGTGCAGCCTGGAGTATTCCAGATCAACAGCTTCTGCAAGGCCTCCGAGCCAAAGGCCAGCCGCCAATTTGTCAAACGCTTCATCCAGACACAGATGTTTGACCTCTTCATCCAGGAAGTGGAGAGACAGCCCACACAGGAAGGTCTGGTTGCATCACTTTCTGAAACAATAGGATGGAATAGAATAGACTACAACTTGAATTTAATTTGGTTTATTTGGATAGGGACAAGTACAAACACATTGAATAAACAATGGTCCAGTGCATGTCTTTCTAAGGTTATAAAAAGAAATGCATAATCACTAAATCACATATCACTACATTAATGCAATTATATGCACAAAGTAAATATCATACATACAGTGAGCTCAAAGTATTTTTTTATTTCCCCTTTTATTTAACCTGGTAGGCAAGTTGAGAACAAGTTCTCATTTACAATTGGCCAAGATAAACGCAAAGCTGTTCGACACATACAACACAGAGTTAAACATGGAGTAAAACAAACAGTCAATAATACAATAGAAAAATAAGTCTGTATACAATGTGAGCAAGTGAGGTGAGATAAGGGAGGTAAAGGCAAAAAAAGGCCATGGTAGTGAAGTAAATACAATATAGCAAGTAAAACACTGGAATGGTTGATTTGCAGTGGAAGAATGTGCAAAGTAGAGAGAAATAATGGGGTGCAAAGGAGCTAAATAAATAAATACAGTAGGGAAAGAGGTAGTTGTTTGGGCTAAATTATAGATGGGCTATGTACAGGTGCAGTAATCTGTGAGCTGCTCTGACAGCTGGTGCTTAAAGCTAATGAGGGAGATAAGTGTTTCCAGTTTCAGAGATTTTTGTAGTTCGTTGCAGTCATTGGCAGCAGGGAACTGGAAGGAGAGGCGGCCAAAGAAAGAATTGGTTTTGGGGGTGACCAGAGAGATATACCTGCTGGAGCGCGTGCTACAGGTGGGTGCTGCTATGGTGACCAGTGAGCTGAGATAAGGGGGGACTTTACCTAGCAGGGTCTCGTAGATGACCTGGAGCCAGTGGGTTTGGCGACGAGTATGAAGCGAGGGCCAGCCAACGAGAGCGTACAGGTCGCAGTGGTGGGTAGTATATGGGGCTTTGGTGACAAAACAGATGGCACTATGATAGACTGCATCCAATTTATTGAGTAGGGTATTGGAGGCTATTTTGTAATTGACATCGCCGAAGTCGAGGATTGGTAGGATGGTCAGTTTTACAAGGGTATGTTTGGCAGCATGAGTGAAGGATGCTTTGTTACAAAATAGGAAGCCAATTCTAGATTTAACTTTGGATTGGAGATGTTTGATGTGAGTCTGGAAGGAGAGTTTACAGTCTAACCAGACACCTAGGTATTTGAAGTTGTCCACATATTCTAAGTCAGAGCCGTCCAGAGTAGTGATGTTGGACAGGCGGGCAGGTGCAGACAGTGATCGGTTGAAGAGCATGCATTTAGTTTTACTTGTATTTAAGAGCAATTGGAGGCCACGGAAGGAGAGTTGTATGGCATTGAAGCTCGCCTGGAGGGTTGATAAGTCTCCAAAGAAGGGCCAGAAGTATACAGAATGGTGTTGTCTGCGTAGAGGTGGATCAGAGACTTACCAGCAGCAAGAGCGACATCATTGATGTATACAGAGAAGACAGTCTGTCCAAGAATTGAACCCTGTGGCACCCCCATAGAGACTGCCAGAGGCCCGGACAGCAGACCCTCCGATTTGACACACTGAACTCTATCAGAGAAGTAGTTGGTGAACCAGGCGAGGCAATCATTTGAGAAACCAAGGCTGTCGAGTCTGCCGATGAGGATGTGGTGATTGACAGTCAAAAGCCTTGGCCAGGTCAATGAATACGGCTGCACAGTATTGTTTCTTATCGATGGCGGTTAAGATATCGTTTAGGACCTTGAGCGTGGCTGAGGTGCACCCATGACCAGCTCTGAAACCAGATTGCATAGCGGAGAAGGTATGGTAGGATTCAAAATGGTCGGTAATCTGTTTGTTGACTTGGCTTTCGAAGACCTTAGAAAGGCAGGGTAGGATAGATGTAGGTCTGTAGAAGTTTGGGTCAAGAGTGACCCCCCCCCCCCTTTGAAGAGGGGGATGACCGCAGCTGCTTTCCAATCTTTGGGAATCTCAGACAACACGAGAGGTTGAACAGGCTAGTAATAGGGGTGGCAACAATTTCAGCAGATAATTTTAGAAAGAAAGGGTCCAGAATGTCTTGCCCGTCTGATTTGTAGGGGTCCAGATTTTGCAGCTCTTTCAGAACATCAGCTGACTGGATTTGGGAGAAGGAGAAATGGGGAAGGCTTGGGTGAGTTGCTGTGGGGGGTGCAGTGATGTTGACTGGGGTAGCCAGGTGGAAAGCATGGCCAGCCGTAGAAAAATGCTTGTTGAAATTCTCAATTATAGTGGATTTATCGGTGGTGACAGTGTTTCCTATCCTCCGTGCAGTGGGCAGCTGGGAGGAGGTATTCTTATTCTCCATGGACTCCATGTCCCAGAACTTTTTTGAATTTGTGTTGCAGAAAGCAAATGTCTGCTTGAAAAAGCTAGCCTTGGCTTTTCTAACTGCCTGTATATTGGTTTCTAGCTTCCCTGAGAAGTTGCATATCACGGGGGCTGTTCGATGCTAATGCAGAAAGCCATAGGATGTTTTTGTGTTGGTTAAGTGCATTCAGGTCTGGAGAGAACCAAGGGCTATATCTGTTCCTGGTTCTAAATTTCTTGAATGGGGCATGCTTATTTAAGATGGTGAGGGAGGCATTTTCTTTAAATAACCAGGCATCCTCTACTGACGGGATGAGCTCAATATCCTTCCAGGATACCCCGGCCAGGTCGATTAGAAAGGCCTGCTCGCTGAAGTGTTTCAGGGAGCGTTTGACAGTGATGAGTGGAGGTCGTTTGACCGCTAACCCATTACGGATGCAGGCAGTGATCACTGAGATCTTGGTTGAAAACAGCAGAGGTGTATTTAGAGAGCAAGTTGGTTAGGATGATATCTATGAGGGTGCCCGTGTTTACGGCTTTGGGGTGGTACCTGGTAGGTTCATTGATCATTTGTGTGAGATTGAGGGCATCAAGCTTAGATTGTAGGATGGCTGGGGTGTTAAGCATGTTCCAGTTTAGGTCGCCTAGCAGCACGAGCTCTGAAGATAAATGGGGGGCAATCAGTTCACATATGGTGTCCAGAGCACAGCTGGGGGCAGAGGGTGGTCTATAGCAGGCGGCAATGGTGAGAGACTTGTTTTTAGAGAGGTGGATTTTTAAAAGTAGAAGTTCAAATTGTTTGGGTACATACCTGGATAGTATTGGGACAGTAACATGTTTCTTTTTTTGGCTCTGTACTCCAGCACTTTGGATTTGAAATGATACATTGACTGAGGTTAAGTGCATACTGTCAGCTTGCATTTGAGTGTGTTTTCATCGATATTGGGTAAGCCGTTCAGAAATTACAGCATTTCTTGTACATGGTCCCCCCATTTTTGGGGACCAAAATCATTGGGATATGGATAGTCCTGAATTGGTCGTAAATAATGAGTGAGGAAGTTAGACCCACAAATATAAACTCAGCAAAAAAATAAATGTCCTGTTTTCAGGACCCTATCCTTCAAAGATAATCTGTAAAAATCCAAATAACTTCACACATCTTCATTGTAAAGGGTTTAAACACGGTTTCCCATGCTTGTCCAACGAAACAAACAATTAATGAACATGTACCTGTGGAACGGTCGTTAAGGTCACATTTATGAAAACGTAGGACACTAAAGAGGACTTTCTTCTGGCTCTGAAAAACACGAAAAGAAAGCTGCCCAGTGTCCCTGCTAATCTATGCAAACGTGCCTTAAGCATGCTTCAAGGAGGCATGAGGACTGCAGATGTGGCCAGGGCAATAAATTGCAATGTCTGTACTGTGAGACGTTTAAGACAGAGCTACAGGTAGACAGTTACCCCACATCATTTGAGTCAATTGGAGGTGTACCTGTGGATGTAATTCAAGGCCTACCTTCAAACGCAGTGCCTCTTTGTTTGACAACATGGGAAAATCAAAAGAAATGAGCCAAGACCTCAGGAAAAAAATTGTAAACCTCAAAGTCTGGTTCATCCTTGAGCAATTTCCAGCTGCCTGAAGGTACCACGTTCATCTGTACAAACAATAGTAAGCAAGTATAAACACCATGGGACCATGCAGCCGTCATACCACTCAGGAAGTAGATGTGTTCTGTCTCCTAGAGATGAACGTACTTTGGTACGAAAAGTGCAAATCAATCCCAGAACAACAGCAAAGGACCTTGTGAAGATGCTGGAGGAAACGGGTACAAAAGTAACTATATCCACAGTAAAACGAGTCGTATATTTTATTTATCCGTTATTTTACCAGGTAAGTTGACTGAGAACACGTTCTCATTTGCAGCAACGACCTGGGGAATAGTTACAGGGAAGAGGAGGGGGGTGAATGAGCCAATTGTAAACTAGGGATTATTAGGTGACCGTGATGGTTTGAGGGCCAGATTGGGAATTTAGCCAGGACACCGGGGTTAACACCCCTACTCTTACAATAAGTGCCATGGGATCTTTAATGACCTCAGAGTCAGGACACCCATTTAACGTCCCATCCGAAAGACTGCACCCTACACAGGGCAGTGTCCCCAATCACTGCCCTGGGGCATTGAGATTTTTTTAGACCAGAGGAAAGAGTGCCTCCTCCTGGCCCTCCAACACCACTTCCAGGAGCATCTGGTATCCCATCCAGGGACTGACTAGGACCAACCCTGCTTAGCTTCAGAAGCAAGTCAGCAGTGGTATGCAGGGTGGTATGCTGCTGGCAAATGTATGTCAACATGATCTGAAAGGCCGCTCAGCAAGGAAGAAGCCACTGCTCCAAAACCGCCATAAAAAAAGCCAGACTATGGTTTGTAACTGGATATGGGGACAAAGATTGTACTTTTTGGAGAAATGTCTTCTGGTCTGATGAAACAAAAATAGAACTGTTTGGCCATAATGACCATTGTTATGTTTGGAGGAAAAAGGGGAGATTTGCAAGCCCGAAGAACTATCCCAACCGTGAAGCACGGGGGTGGCAGCATCATGTTGTGGTGGTGCTTTGCTGCAGGAAGGGCTGGTGCACTTCACAAAATAGATGGCATCATGAGGTAGGGAAATTATGTGGATATATTGAAGCAACCTCTCAAGACAACAGTCAGGAAGTTAAAGCTTGGTCGCAAATGTGTCTTCCAAATGGACAATGACCCCAAGCATACTTCCAAAGGTGTGGCAAAATGGCTTAAGGACAACAAAGTCAAGGTATTGGAGTGGCCATCACAAAGCCCTTACCTCAATCCTATAGAACATTTGTGGGCAGAACTAAATAAGTGTGCGCGAGCAAGGAGGCCTACAAACCTGACTCGGTTACACCAGCTCTGTCAGGAGGAATGGGCCAAAATTCACCCAACTTATTCTGGGAAGCTTGTGAAAGGCTACCTGAAACGTTTGACCCAAGTTAAACCATTTAAAGGCAGTGCTACCAAATGCTAATTGAGTGTATGTAAACTTCTGACCCACTGGGAATGTGATGAAAGAAAATTCTCTCATTCTGACATTTAACATTCTTAAAATTAAGTGGTGATCCTAACTGTCCTAAGACAGGGAATTTTTACTTAGATTAAATGTCAGGAATTGTGAAACTGAACTGAATTTAAATGTATTTGGCTAAGGTGTATGTAAACTTCCAACTTCAACTGTGTGTGTGTGGGTGTGTACAAACATACCCACCCACCTCTATTAGGCCTATGTATGACTTGGAGGGTCTTAATGGGTCTGTTGGATAACGCCCGTCAGTTCATACATGATTGCACTGGTGGAGCTGTAGCAACAAGTTTTCGGTATTTATTTTTAATGTATTCAAATGTTAAATAGTTTGTTCTGATAAAGTGTTCCATGCATGTGCTCCTCTGTAGGAGAAAGAATGGCCTATAGAAGCTTTATACAGAGCAGGGGTCTCCAACAGTTTGATCGTGAGCTACCAGTAGCTAGAAGTCCACCTATGAGTACCTCGCCAAACAATTCTGAAAGTCCATGCAATTTTCACTTCTGGGCCATTTTCTCCGCAAACGGTCATAAACAAATCTCACAATTATCAGACACCGCACGCTCCCAGCTAATATGTAATCAACGCAACATTATCCCACCCCTGGTTAGCCACTATTGGTTGAAAAGGCCAACCTTAACACAATCAATGCTTGGAGTTTGTCAGAATTTGTGAGTTTGTTTGTCCAGCTGCCTCTTGAGGATTGACCATAAATTCTCAATGGGATTAAGGTCTGTGGAATTTCCTGGTCATGGACCCAAAATATCGATGTTTTGTTCCCAGATCCACTTAGTTATCACTTTTGCCTTATGGCAAGGTGCTCCATCATGCTGGAAAAGGCATTGTTCATCACCAAACTGTTCCTGGATGGTTGGGAGAAGTTGCTCTCGGAGGATGTGTTGGTACCATTCTTTATTCATGGCTGTGTTCTTAGGCAAAATTGTGAGTGAGCCCACTCCCTTGGCTGAGAAGAAACCCCACACATGAATGGTCTCAGGATGCTTTACTGTTGGCATGACACAGGACTGACTAATGGTAGCGCTCACCTTGTCTTCTCCAGACAAGCTTTTTTCCGGATGCCCCAAACAATCGGGAAAGGGGGATTCATCAGAGAAAATGACGTTACCCCAGTCCTCAGCAGTCTAATCCCTGTACCTTTTGCAGAATATCAGTCTGTTCCTGATGTTTTTCCTGGAGAGAAGTGGCTTCTTTGCTGCCCTTCTTGACACCAGGCCATCCTCAAAGTTTTTGCCTCACTGTGCGTGCAGATGCACTCACACCTGCCTGCTGCCGTTCCTGAGCAAGCTCTGTACTGGTGGTGCCCCGATCCTGCAGCTGAATCAACTTTAGGAGACGGTCCTGGCGCTTGCTGGACTTTCTTGGGGGCCCTGAAGCCTTCTTCACAACAATTGAACCGCTTTCCTTGAAGTTCTTGATTATCCGATAAATGGTTGATTTTGGTGCAGTCTTACTGGCAGCAATATCCTTGCCTGTGAAGCCTTTTGTGCAAAGCAATGCTGTTTCCTTCCCGGTAACCATGATTGACAGAGGATGAGCAATGATTCCAAGCACCACCCTCCTTTTGAAGCTTCCAGTCTGTTATTTGAACTCAATGAGCATGACAGATTGATCTCCAGCCTTGTCCTCGTCAACACTCACACCTATGTTAACGAGAGAATCACTGACATAAAGCTGGTCCTTTTGTGGCTGAAATGCAGTGGAAATGTTTTGGGGGATTCAGTTCATTTGCATGGCAAAGAGGGACTTTGCAATTAATTGCAATTCATCTGATCACTCTTCATAACATTCTGGAGTATATGCAAATTGCCATCATACAAACTGAGGCAGCAGACTTTATGAAAATGTATATTTGTGTCATTCTCAACTTTTGGCCACGACTGTAGAATTTGTCTAACGTTATTGGTTATCTTTGCCATGAAATGAGAAGCAGCAGATCTGAAACCTCACTAGACCTGCACATTCCTCATTCACTAGATGAGCAATTAAAGGGTTATTACACTGAAATCATTTTTTTTCCAGACCTAGAATATTGTCTTCTGATGTGATTTAAGCATTGACATGGACTCAGAAATTCCAATTTATTTGTTTCTCTATGAACAACTGTAAAAACAAATTAGGAGTGAAAAACGACAATCTAAAACCAGAAAATATTTAACTGAACATAATTTGTGAAAATATAAAACAAAATTTGGGGGGGTAATTCACAGATTTAAGAGGGCACACCCTTAGTTGTTTATGAATCATTATTTTAAAAGGTACACTACATGACTGAAAGTTTGGACACCTGCTATTCGGACATTTCATTCCAAAATCATGGCCATTTAATATGGACTTGGTCCCCCCCTTTGCTGCAATAACAGCCTCCACTCTTCTGGGAAGGCTTTTCACTAGATGTTGGGAAATTGCTGCGAGGACTTGCTTCCATTCAGACACAAGCGTTAGTGAGGTTGAGTACCGATGTTGGGTGATTAGGCCTGGCTCGCAGTCGGCGTTCCAATTCATCCCAAAGGTGTTTGACGGAGTTGAGGTCAGGGCTCTTTGCAGGCCAGTCAATTTCTACCACACCGATCTCGACAAACCATTTTCTTTATGGACCTTGCTTTGTGCACAGGGGCATTGTTATGCTGAAACAGGAAAGGGCCTTACCCAAATTGTTGCCACAAAGTTAGAAGCACAGAATCATCTAGAACGTCATTTTATGCTGTAGCATTAATATTTCCCTTCACTGGAACTAAGGGGCCTAGCTCGAACCACAAAAAAAACGCCCTAGACCATAATTCCTCCACCAAACTTTACAGTTGGCATTATGCATTGGGGCTGGTACTGTTCTCCTGGCATCCGCCAAACCCAGATTCATCTGTCGGGCTGCCAAGTGGCGAAGCGAGAATCATCACTCGAACGCATTTCCACTGCTCCAGAGTCCAATGGCGGCGAGCTTTACACCACTCCAGCCGACATTTGGCATTGCGCATGGTGATCTTCGGTTTGTGTGGCTACTCGGCCATGGAAACCCATTTCATTAAGCTCCTGACGCACAGTTCTTGCGCTGATGTTGCTTCCAGAGGCAGTTTGGAACTTGGTAGTGAGTGTTGCTTCAGCCCTCGGCGGTCTCATTCTGTGAGCTTGTGTAGCCTACCACTTCGTGGCTGAGCCGTTGTTGCTCCTAGACATTTCCGCTTCACAATAACCGCACTTACAGTTGACCTGGGCAGCTCTAGCAGCTCTAGCTGACTTGTTGGAAAGGTGGAATCCTATAACAGGGCCACATGGAAAGTCTCTGAGCTCTTCAGTGAGGCCATTCTTCTGCCAATGTTTGTTTATGGAGATTGCATGGCTGTGTGCTCTTTTATTAAATTTATTTTTTAATACACCTGTCAGCAATGGGTGTGGCTTAAATATCCAAATCCACTCATTTGAAGTGGTGTCCACATACTTTTGTGTATATTGACAGAAAATATAGTGCACTACTTTCTCTTGTACACTAAGGCCCGGGAAGAGTTGTAAGAGAGGAGATTAAAAGAATGCCTATTTGAAAGCTAGGAAAAAATAAGTAGCTCGGGACATGTTTTAATTTTTTACATTTTTTTTAGAACCTCTCAAGACCATTGAGACATTTTAAACACAAGCTTCACATGTGCAAATCTGATTTTAAGTGTTCAAAGCTCAGTACATTACCTTTTCAAGATGTGACCGTGATGGCACTGTATAAGCTTTTGGTCCAGGATTTTCAAAGCATTGGAACAGTGACTCTCTCTAGGGGTCTCGGCACTGTTGCAAGCCACCGAGTCCAGATGTTCTGTCAGTTGTTTAGAGACATCAGCACAGGTTTTACCAGACACATGGACAAGTGTCATTGGTCTACATTTGAAGGCTGGCACTTGGGCAGATCTATGGTAGATCATTGATGTACAACAAACAGATTTGGGCCAAGCACTGACCAAAGCTGGAGGAAGATGTGTGGTTAACAAAAAATTACTTTTTCATAGGAGCATATTCACTTACCAAGATTCACTTACCTAGCAATGAATAATTTTGTTTTCCCCTTTTTTTTTGTAGGATTCTTCCACCAAAAAATTGCAGAGTACCAACAAAGTAAGAAGAAAGAGAAGGCAAAGAGAGGCTGGGTGAGAGGACTTGTGGTGTAAATGTAGGCATCCTCAGACAAATTGATTCTGATCATGTGTACATTTGTGATGCCGGATAAGGGTGACGCTACAGGACGTTGCTCCCGTCTGTGGAGCAAAGATGGTGACAATCTAAGTCTGCAGTATTTTCTCTTGCCTGTAGAAATTGTAGGCTACTCCCGTGTCATGTTGTATGAATGTGTGCTAAAGATGAAGAAACACATGTTTTTGTCAATGTTTATACGTTTATTGAAGGATGTGTTACTTCTGTTGTGATGACTTGGCAAAAGGTTTATTTATTGCACTTTTGTGCTGCAAGATGCTCTTACTTATATATGCTCTTATAACTAAACATACCTATGAGTATTTCAAAAGTATTCTAAATATTGTGTTTATACCTACTGAGTGCCTCATAAATTGTTATTTTGTTTATTTAAGCTGTGGGTATGAATGTGGAAGTTAGGATGTGAATAAGCACTTTTAAAAAAATGGTGAATAAAAGTTGGACCAATGATGTTTTAACATGACTTTTAAGTTAGCATTCACGAGATTGGTGTATATATTAGGATTCCCGTTAGCCACTGTAAAAGCATCAACTACTCTTCCTGGGGTCCACATGAAACATGACATCATACATAGTACAGAACATTATTAGTCAAGGACTGAAATACATACATTTAAAATGTCACACACAGCCTACATATCAGTACATACACACAAACTAGGTCTAATACATGGTACAATGCAAATTACAATTCAATAGATATGAAATGGCTTTCTTTTCACAGTCCCCTTTGTGCCGTAAGGTATTTTATGTTTATTTAAACTAGTTGTATTGGTAGCTTGAGTTACGTAGGGTAGCAGAGTTCCATGTAGTCATGGCTCTATTTAATATTGTGCTTTTCCCAGCCTCTGTTCTGGACCTGGGGACTGTGAAAAGTGGCCTCTGGTTGCATGTCTTGTGTCCGAACTGTGTGCCAACTCCTTGAACAGACAGTTCCCTTCAACACATCAATACCTTGCACAAAAACCAATAGTGATGCAGTAAATCTCTCCTGAACTTTGAGCCAGGAGAGACTTACATGCTTGTTACTGACACTTCCCCTCTGTATACATTCTAAGTGCGATACGTGCTGCGTTGTTCTGGACCAACTACAATTTACCAATGGGTTTCTGTTTCTTTGCCGCACATGACCATACAGTAGTCCAGGTGCGACAAAACTAGGGCCTGTACGACCTCTCTGGTCGACTGAGATGTTAAGACAGAGCAACGCTACATGGCCAGACCTCTTCCCATTTTAGCAACCATTGAGATGATCTTTGACACTCACACATCACATCCGGGGTATGAAATAGCGTCCCTAGCAACCAGTGCCAGAGAACGAGAGACAAATCAATAATTTGTCGAGTTTTTATCTATCATCACGATTAAGCACACATTTTACATTCAAGGTGATTTTACATTGCTGTGGTGTGCAGTGGAGCAGGATGAGCATCCACAACGATTACGTTTTCCAAACGGAGCTGTCCTGAGGAACGAATTACTTCCGTCACTACCTAGAACGACTATGGCGGAGAAACGTCGGTCCGGGGGAACTTCGGGGATGTCCGAATCGAAACCGACCAAGACCGACACCGAGCGGGAGTTCCTATCGCAGGCGGGAGTCGGGGAGTTACTCCGAGGGGCTCTGCTAAAGATGGTAGAGGCCAGGTCGGAGGACCCAATGGGGTTTTTGGCAGACCATTTCTGTAATCAGGCCTCCGAGGCTGAGAATGGGACTGGTGGATGCTGCAGCGATGTAGATTTGCTAAACCTCGGCGCAGGCGCACACGAGCAGCAGCAGCTGAGCCGAGCCCTATGGCACCTGCGTCTAGCGCATCACTCTCAGAGGTAAACCAGAAAGAACATGCATTTTGCGACTCCCAAGCTCAAGTCTATGTTCTCGTTTTATCTCACAATGAAATAACACAACCCACTGTGCAAAAACGGGTTCAATCAACCGTGTTTCCATGTGATGTTAATAAAAAAATAGGTGGTGTTGAATCAACGTGGAAAACTGATTGGATTTGCAAAAGTCATATTTTTGTACCTAACTTTTTAACCTAAATCCAATGACCAGGTGACATTTTTGGTTGAATTAAGTTAGTTGACAACTGCTCAACCAAATGTTAATCATAACTAGACATTGAACTGATGTCTGTTCCCAGTGGAAATGATCCATGTGTGCCTGTGCAAGTGTACCAGTGGAGGCTGCTGAGGGGAGGACAGCTCATGATAATGGCTGGAACGGCGCCAACGGAATAGCATCAAACACATGGAAACCATGTATTTGGCATCATTCAACCGCTCCGGCCGTTACCACGAGCCCGTCCTCCTGTGATGTGTATGTCCACGTGTGTATGTCTTCAGATCTGCCTTCAGTAACAACGTCCGTGTGGCCTACGACCTGCTAACGCAGACAGGGCCCCAGCGGCGAGGAGCAGTGGGTCCCAGTGGCCCTGCTGGTCAATGCAGCTCTAACAGCCCAGGTGGGGGGGTCAGGGGCCGCCTCTACACACACACCCTCCAGGTAGGGTATACAATTGACAAGTCATACTGTAAACACTGCTGGTTTCAGAAACCATTCATTTCCATTGTGCCCTTGAGCAAGGCACTTAGATCAGTATTATAGCGTGATTGACATTTAAGATAATTTTTGATTGAGCTGACAGATGCAGCATTTACCGTGAATGTGGTCTCCATGAACGAGGAAACATTGCCTTTTAAGTTTCACTGTAAAGTCTACACCTGTTGTATTCAGTGCAGGTGACAATAAATAAATATGATATATATTATATATTATATATATGGTGCATAGCCGAAAAGGGGAGATCGGATAGAAGCTAGCCCTTAACCTCTGCAGCTAACCCTGTGTGGTCTTCTCAAGTGCTGTGTTTGTGTGTTGTCTGAGGTACAGTGGGGCAAAAAAACGTATTTAGTCAGCCACCAATTGTGCAAGTTCTCCCACTTAAAAAGACGAGAGAGGCCTGTAATTTTCATCATAGGTACACTTCAACTATGACAGACAAAATGAGAAAAAAAATCCAGAAAATCCAGAAAATTGTAGGATTTTTAATGAATTGATTTGCAAATTATGGTGGAAAATAAGTATTTGGTCAATAACAAAAGTTTGTGGGTGAGATTTGGGGCTGTTGCTGGGCAACACGGACCTTCAACTCCCTCCAAAGATTTTCTATGGGGTTGAGATCTGGAGACTGGCTAGGCCACTCCGGGACCTTGAAATGCTTCTTACGAAGCCACTCCTTCGTTGCCCGGGCGCTGTGTTTGGGATCATTGTCATGCTGAAAGACCCAGCCACGTTTCATATTCAATGCCCTTGCTGATGGAAGGAGGTTTTCACTCAAAATCTCACGATACATGGCCCCATTCATCCTTTCCTTTACACGGATCAGTCGTCCTGGTCCCTTTGCAGAAAAACAGCCCCAAAGCATGATGTTTCCGACCCCATGCTTCACAGTAGGTATGGTGTTCTTTGGATGCAACTCAGCATTCTTTGTCCTCCAAACATGACGAGTTGAGTTTTTACCAAAAAGTTATATTTTGGTTTCATCTGACCATATGACATTCTCCCAATCTTCTTCTGGATCATCCAAATGCTCTCTAGCAAACTTCAGACGGGCCTGGACATGTACTGGCTTAAGCAGGGGGACACGTCTGGCACTGCAGGATTTGAGTCCCTGGTGGCGTAGTGTGTTACTGATGGTAGGCTTTGTTACTTTGGTCCCAGCTCTCTGCAGGTCATTCACTAGGTCCCCCCGTGTGGTTCTGGGATTTTTGCTCACCGTTCTTGTGATCATTTTGACCCCACGGGGTGAGATCTTGGGTGGAGCCTCAGATCGAGGGAGATTATCAGTGGTCTTGTATGTCTTCCATTTCCTAATAATTGTTCCCACAGTTGATTTCTTCAAACCAAGCTGCTTACCTATTGCAGATTCAGTCTTCCCAGCCTGATGCAGGTCTACAATTTTGTTTCTGGTGTCCTTTGACAGCTCTTTGGTCTTGGCCATAGTGGAGTTTGGAGTGTGACTGTTTGAGGTTGTGGACAGTTTCTTTTATACTGATAACAAGTTCAAACTGGTGCCATTAATACAGGTAACGAGTGGAGGACAGAGGAGCCTCTTAAAGAAGAAGTTACAGGTCTGTGAGAGCCAGAAATCTTGCTTGTTTGTAGGTGACCAAATACTTATTTTCCACCATAATTTGCAAATCAATTCATTAAAAATCCTACAATGTGATTTTCTGGATTTTTTTCCCTCATTTTGTCTGTCATAGTTGAAGTGTACCTATGATGAAAATTACAGGCCTCTCTCATCTTTTTAAGTGGGAGAACTTGCACAATTGGTGGCTGACTAAATACTTTTTTGCCCCACTGTATTTGGGAGCAGAGTGAAATTCCAATTTCTCTTGTAGATGGACATCTAAGTATTTCGTTCTGCTATATTCTACTCTAAAGTGTCTCTGCAGCGAGGGAGGCGTCCCCATCTCCACTTCAGCCCCTCTGCTACGCCGGCTCCACTGCCAGGACCATGAGGCCGTGCCCTACGACATCTTCAGGCACGGTGTGCTGACGTGTGCTGTGTTTTCTGACTACATCCGGCGAGCGCAGAGGCTGTACGCGGAGGTCTGCGGCCCAGCTGAGGGGCCTGCTGGTCGGACACTATGTCTGGCTGTGCTGGGCACCCTCCATGAAGCCCTGGAGACTTCCCGGTCTGATGGTGGCTCCTCAGATGCTAACCACTACTCTAATGCTAACGCTAAGGCTAATCCCTACCTAGAGGCTAAGGTTAGCCGCTACCTGGAGGCGAGTGCTAAGATCTCACCCGGTAAGCTGGCCCAGGCTATGGCTGGAGCGGAGCCAGCCGGGGGAAACATGGACGCCAAGGAGTTTGAGGACGCTGCGGCAGAGCTCTTTATCGCTCGAGTAAGAGTTGTATGTTAGCTGCTGGTGTATTCTCGTTCCTATAATGTCTGCACTGTTCCTTGTAATGTAGTGTCAGATCCTAGTATGAGATGTGTGTATGACTTTCCTCGTTCTTATGAAGCACCTGAAGAACATACAGCATGGCTAAATATATACTGTATAATATAGTACGATCATGTAAATATGATTCAATATACCAATAAATGTCAGACCTGGATTTTGCTTATTCATGCTTTAATGTATAATGTAATGAAAACATCTGTTACAAGTAGGGCTATCGCGGTCATTACATTTTGTCACCCAGGGACTGTCAATCAAATAACTGTCGGTCTCACGGTAATTGACCATTAATTAACAAACCCATTTAGCATCTCATAGCTTCCACCCAGAGCCTACAAGCCACTGAATCAGACCTCTGGGACATCTACATTTAAAAAATATAAGAAATCCATGTAATTTAGCCTACACCATTACAATAAATCCATAAATAATTTTAGGCTGGTCTAAAGAAACATGATATGAAGAAAAATGTAGTCTATTTTGTAACAGAACGGCATACTCGAAGTTGTCTTTATTTTAGGCCCTGATCTGGCTATTCCATATGACTGTGGGTTACACTAGTTCATTGAGCAGACAGCAATTGCTTATACGTCCGTGGAATTCATTTTATAGTATGTTGCGCAACATGAGCTCATGGGCTCTTATGAAGTCTTCTATTCGATTTTTGATGACATTTGCATTGATGTCAGAGTGATTAGAGGGACAGAGAGGCAGTTACCAAGTTTGGTCGGTTATAAATGACCATCAGCAGCATCAGAGCTTGGAAAAGCCTAATTACAGTGACATGGAATTTTACTGCTGTCATGACTCGTGACCGCCGGTGTGGCGGTAATATGGCCAGTAGCCACCGTAACAGCTAGATACAAGTAAAAGGTTTTTATTCCGTTATAAAGCCTTCATATACAACAGTGAACGTATGACGCATGCCATTCCTGAGAATGGAGACAAGACAATTAAAGCTCCTATGTAGTTACTGCAGATGTGACCATTTATTAGGAAACATGGAACATCAGATTTGCCTAAAATATTTCTGTCAGTTAACAGCAATGATGGCAATACCTCCTCCACACACCTCCAGTGTGGTCATAGAAACAGGTGGCTACAGGTAGCCATTTTTTATATAACAAAATAAACCTTTTAGTAGAAAACAAATGAATAACCAGAGCATCGTAGATGAGTTAGCTGACAACGTCACACAAAAGATCCTCACAGTTCAATGGGGCAGCAGTCCATGAGTTGTAATTCTGGATGGCCAGATGGCCACCAACAATGACAAGAAACTACCATGTGGGGAATTGTGACTCGTTTCATCTTGTTCTTGATACCATGTTTTGTTTTGATGTGTTTTGACTGAATTCATATCAATGCTATTATGGCTAAAATTCACCAGCTAACCAACAACTGTAATTATGTATTTGAGACAAGTGTTTGTTGTGCAAATACAAGGAGCCAGCTGCCATTTTTTTTAATACAACAAAATCCACTTTTAGTAGAAACAAAATGAATAATCAGAGAATCATAGAGGTTCAGTAAAATGTTAAACCTGCTTACATCCCCTATATTTTATCCATTCAATGTGAAAGAGATGACTTACTTTTTCATGGGTCTGTATGGAAGTAATTTAAATCATAATTGGGGAAGAAATAGAAAAGCACAAAACCAAATAGAAAAGTACAAAAAAATACAATCCATTCAGTAATGATCAAATCTAAAACACACTTATTTCCTTATTCTCCTACATTAACACTGAGGGCTTCACAGCCAGAGCACAATAACTTAGCATTCCAAAGCACAAGTGAAGTAGAGTAAATGCATCATTATACTTCTAGATAATTAGTTCAAGTGCCTTGCTTCAAAACACTTAATAATATAAATTCTCATGAAAGACAATCAACGTAAGCTCACGCAACAAATGCTCATATCTATTTTTGTGTTGAGGGGGTTGCTAGACTTGTAAGAAAGCAGAACCAAACATGTTGCTGGCTCTTTGGCACCATCCAGTGGTTGATAAGAATAGCATAGTTGTGTTCTGAATATTTAAAAAAAGTACAAGGTATAAAAACCTTTAACACACCACAGATGACATTTGTCAGATGATGCCCTTAGGCCCAATACAAATATGTACCGCTCATAACACAAGAACCAAATGTCAGTGAAAATAGTGCAGTTGACATCAAAAGGCATGTCAGTTTAAAAATGGCGTGTGGCATTTCTACTGTACCTAAGAATTAGGCTTATCAGCAGTATCTTTGTGCTTGCACACTCAGCATTCTATGTTTAAGCAATAAGGCCAGAGGAGGTGTGGTATATGGCGAATATACTATGGCTAAGGGCTGTTCTTAGGCGTGATGCAACGTAGAGTGCCTGGATACAGCCCTTAGCTGTGGTATATTGGCCATATACCATGGCGGAGTGCCTGGATACAGCCCTTAGCTGCGGTATATTGGCCATATACCACAAACCCCTGAGGTGCCTTATTGCTATTATAAACTGGTTACACACTAAATTAGAACACAAAATGTTTTTGGGTCATACCCGTGGTATACGGTCTAATATACCACGGCTTTCAGCATTCAGCGCTCAAACCATCCGCATTATAATCTAATTTATTCCATTCAGTATGTTGACATTTACAGCTCGACTCAATCACACTACTAGGAGTGGTCTTGTTCAGATGCCCCCCGCCAGCAGTGGAGAGGTCACTGATTGGTTGAGAGGTGTGGTGATTCTGTAGTGCGGTGAATCATACATGTGATTACTCCTTAGGTCCGCCTCTGCCCGCAGCATTATTTTCTACAGATGGGAAATAGAGCACACTTGTTAGAAAAGTGGTCTTTAACTTCTGCCCTGGAGAGCTATGGGGTATGTAGGATTTTACTGCAGCCCAGCAATAGCAAATGTGGCCCTAGTGATAAAGTAAGTGAATAGAGGAAATGAGGAAGAGAGCTGTAGTACCTGGAAGTCTCGGATGTAGGTGAGGAAGAAACTGACGAAGGACAGAGCCAGAGACCACTCAGAGATGGTGCTGATGATGTGAGGGATGTAGCCCTGCAACAAACATAACTGTTACACACACACACACACACAGAGAATAAGGCTACTAACCGTCTCTCCAGGTATCCAGTGCAGTTTATGGGCCACGTCCACTCCAGGCAGACTGCTGTACATGATGACAGATGAAACAAACACAGAGAAGAAGTCAAGGAGTACAACAGGCAGGAGCTAGAGCCATGTAACAGAGGGCAACTCTTGCAGTTGTCAGAGGTCCTTCCAATTTGTGCAAGTTATCAGCTTCAATTCACTGTAATTGTCTAATAGCAACAACAATCTATAAGCAACAATGAATCATGATTTCATATTTGCATGTTTGGCAGAAATATAGTGGAGGATACTGCTGATAATGCTGGCAAAGGTCCAGACTCCAATGCTGAGTCGGACCCAGAAGATACTCTTCCCGTGAACGTGAGGCTGCATGTACAGCGACACCAGCGTCTGCACCAGGATGTACAGGGCCCCCACACCTAACGTCAATATCGCCCCCACCAGGTGCATGAAGAACAGAGTGGTTTTCTGTAGAGGGGGAGGAGAGGTATTGATTTACAGTATCACAGCTACATACATGATTGTCATTATAGGAAAAACTGGAGAGATTGAGAGACAGATATTGAGAGACAGATATACACAACAGGACACAACTCAATGGGTACCTGGAAGTTAGCGACGATGCACATGCCAAAGGAGCTGGTCCATCCCAGCACCAGGCCCAAGACGTTGAGTTTATGGAGCTTTGACTCCTCTTCGTCTGTCAAGGCTTGGACCTGCTTGTAGCGTACATACACGGTGGCTACACCTGCCACAACAAACATGATCACACATTAAAACAGTCACAAATTCAGTCCAATATACACGATTTCAAATTGATTGCTAGATTCAAAAGAGGACTCAGGGAGGTGAAAGTGATGTTACCTAGGAAGGCTGACACATCCAGCATGATTCCAAACACACATCTCTCTGGGGCAACTGTCCCTGTGTCACTGTGAACAGAAACATGACAAGCAGAATGTCAGTCACCTCCTATTACAATGCAATGCCTACTTAGGAACATACGTGATTTCAGGTATAAATGTAAAAAGACAAGGATACAAGGAGGATGTTGTTTGCATTTGGGAATCAGCCTATATCTGACCTGATGTATGGCACCAGTGGGTCCACATGTCTCAGCACCACAGCTGTGATGTAATCGAAGATGAACGTGGCTGTCGTCCATAATACCAGAGCTACTGGTAGAATACACAGACCTTCCTGGAACCACCACATGTCCTCTGTGTGTCAATCCACCAGTAGCCTATCCAAGTTAAACCACTTGTGCTGGTGTGTTGTCTTCACCTGTAGAGCATGAGGTTATGTAAGGTGCCAGAGTGCGCTGTGGGCACACACACTTAAATAAATAAATCTGCACACTTTTGTTTCATCATTCTGGATAAAATCACATTATTAATAAGAGATTATGCATTCCTCTACTACTGTTTCTGTGCCTCGATGTACTAGCAAGTAACTTTAGAGATACAGAAACGTTACGGTTACATTTGCTAGGCCACAATGCGTACATGATACTGTTTAATCGGATAAATAGAGTGAACAAGCTACATAGAACACGTAGTCAAACAGATGTGTAAAATAACTGGAACTCTGCCAATATGACCCTATTGTACCTTCGGCGGTTCCTTTGCTGTCACCTCATCACACGTCAATTGGTCTCACAAAATAAAAAATTAACAGCGAGAATGCAGAAAAACAAAGTTGTAGTTTACTCTTCTGATCGCTATAATTAAATGTACATGACACGGATTAGGGTTTATGTCATGCTCTCTCAACCTAAAACGTAATCCCTTTACTTCCTGTTAGTGTTTCAGAAGAGGCGTGGCCTTGAAATACCCGGATTTTTAGCGAGCGTCAGAGGATTTTCATGTCAATAATCTGACAGCAGAGACAAAAGTTGCTTGCATGCTGTCTGTTACTTAAATGATAAATATATTTACAAACAGTGCTTGACTTGGACTGAAATAGGTTCTGGTAGTCATTTTGTCTGCCGGTACTGTTTACATTTAGGTGCAGGAGCTCCAGAATACTTTTGAGAAAATAAAATCAAACTTTGTCACATGCGCTAAATACAAGAAGCATAGACCTTACCGTGAAATGCTTACTTATTCTATACGAGGAATGTGAGCTCAAAGGGTACAACATTTTAGGTGCCGGTGTTGTGTGCCACAGGAAGTATTATACTAGTCACAAAAGGAAGTGGTTATTTCAGCAATAATAGTTTTCAGAGCCCTCTGTTCTCTCTATCCATTCCTCAATCCCCCATACCATCGTGCTTTTCCCTCTTATGGCTTTTCCTACATTTTTTTGTACACTTTATCCGTTTTAGTTTTTAAGAAGGTAGGTACAGTAGTAATAAAATAATACAATTTGTACTCTGGGCGAAAAAGTTTAAATATAAATCAGATAGAGTGACCAAGCTAGATGAGTGCATATCCATAATCACAGTAAACTGTTATAATAGAACAACAAAGAATAATAATGTAGTAAACAAAACTGACTGAATGTGCCTCCATGAAGAATCCCCTCCCCAATAGGTCCCTTTGCTCTCAATAGGACACCCCCAGCACCTACACCATCCCCATCCCCCGCAACCACATAATACAATGATAGACATTCAAATTTTAAAAAGATATACCAAGATACATATATACACACACACACGTGAAGTACATATACATATTCACAGGACATTCAACTATTCTCTTTTCCTACATGAGATATGTAGGTGACATTTCCACCTGGAGGACAGCAAATCAAATCAAATCAAATCAAAATGTATTTGTCACATACACATGGTTAGCAGATGTTAATGCGAGTGTAGCGAAATGCTTGTGCTTCTAGTTCCGACAATGCAGTAATAACCAACAAGTAATCTAACTAACAATTTCAAAACTACTGTCTTATACACAGTGTAAGGGGATAAAGAATATGTACATAAAGATATATGAATGAGTGATGGTACAGAGCAGCATAGGCAAGATACAGTAGATGGTATCGAGTACAGTATATACATATGAGATGAGTATGTAAACAAAGTGGCATAGTTAAAGTGGCTAGTGGTACATGTATTACATAAGGATGCAGTAGATGATATAGAGTACAGTATATACGTATGCATATGAGATGAATAATGTAGGGTATGTAACATTATATTAGGTAGCATTGTTTAAAGTGGCTAGTGATATATTTTACCTTTCCCATCAATTCCCATTATTAAAGTGGCTGGAGTTGAGTCAGTGTCAGTGTGTTGGCAGCAGCCACTCAATGTTAGTGGTGGCTGTTTAACAGTCTGATGGCCTTGAGATAGAAGCTGTTTTTCAGTCTCTCGGTCCCAGCTTTGATGCACCTGTACTGACCTCGCCTTCTGGATGATAGCGGGGTGAACAGGCAGTGGCTCGGGTGGTTGTTGTCCTTGATGATCTTTATGGCCTTCCTGTAACATCGGGTGGTGTAGGTGTCCTGGAGGGCAGGTAGTTTGCCCCGGTGATGCGTTGTGCAGACCTCACTACCCTCTGGAGAGCCTTACGGTTGTGGGCGGAGCAGTTGCCGTACCAGGCGGTGATGCAGCCCGCCAGGATGCTCTCGATTGTGCATCTGTAGAAGTTTGTGAGTGCTTTTGGTGACAAGCCAAATTTCTTCAGCCTCCTGAGGTTGAAGAGGCGCTGCTGCGCCTTCTTCACGATGCTGTCTGTGTGAGTGGACCAATTCAGTTTGTCTGTGATGTGTATGCCGAGGAACTTAAAACTTGCTACCCTCTCCACTACTGTTCCATCGATGTGGATAGGGGGGTGTTCCCTCTGCTGTTTCCTGAAGTCCACAATCATCTCCTTAGTTTTGTTGATGTTGAGTGTGAGGTTATTTTCCTGACACCACACTCCGAGGGCCCTCACCTCCTCCCTGTAGGCCGTCTCGTCGTTGTTGGTAATCAAGCCTACCACTGTTGTGTCATCCGCAAACTTGATGATTGAGTTGGAGGCGTGCGTGGCCACGCAGTCGTGGGTGAACAGGGAGTACAGGAGAGGGCTCAGAACGCACCCTTGTGGGGCCCCAGTGTTGAGGATCAGCGGGGTGGAGATGTTGTTGCCTACCCTCACCACCTGGGGGCGGCCCGTCAGGAAGTCCAGTACCCAGTTGCACAGGGCGGGGTCGAGACCCAGGGTCTCGAGCTTGATGACGAGCTTGGAGGGGACTATGGTGTTGAATGCCGAGCTGTAGTCGATGAACAGCATTCTCACATAGGTATTCCTCTTGTCCAGATGGGTTAGGGCAGTGTGCAGTGTGGTTGAGATTGCATCGTCTGTGGACCTATTTGGGCGGTAAGCAAATTGGAGTGGGTCTAGGGTGTCAGGTAGGGTGGAGGTGATATGGTCCTTGACTAGTCTCTCAAAGCACTTCATGATGACGGAAGTGAGTGCTACGGGGCGGTAGTCGTTTAGCTCAGTTACCTTAGCTTTCTTGGGAACAGGAACAATGGTGGCCCTCTTGAAGCATGTGGGAACAGCAGACTGGTATAGGGATTGATTGAATATGTCCGTAAACACACCGGCCAGCTGGTCTGCGCATGCTCTAAGGGCACGGCTGGGGATGCCGTCTGGGCCTGCAGCCTTGCAAGGGTTAACACGTTTAAATGTCTTACTCACCTCGGCTGCAGTGAAGGAGAGTCCGCATGTTTTCGTTGCAGGCCGTGTCAGTGGCACTGTATTGTCCTCAAAGCGGGCAAAAAAGTTATTTAGTCTGCCTGGGAGCAAGACATCCTCGTCCGTGACTGGGCTGGTTTTCTTCTTGTAGTCCGTGATTGACTGTAGACCCTGCCACATACCTCTTGTGTCTGAGCCGTTGAATTGAGATTCTACTTTGTCTCTGTACTGGCGCTTAGCTTGTTTGATAGCCTTGCGGAGGGAATAGCTGCACTGTTTGTATTCGGACATGTTACCAGTCACCTTGCCCTGATTAAAAGCAGTGGTTCGCGCTTTCAGTTTCACGCGAATGCTGCCATCAATCCACGGTTTCTGGTTAGGGAATGTTTTAATCATTGCTATGGGAACGACATCTTCAACGCACGTTCTAATGAACTCGCACACCGAATCAGCGTACTCGTCAATGTTGTTATCTGACGCAATACGAAACATCTCCCAGTCCACGTGATGGAAGCAGTCTTGGAGTGTGGAGTCAGCTTGGTCAGACCAGCGTTGAACAGACCTCAGCGTGGGAGCTTCTTTTTTTAGTTTCTGTCTGTAGGCAGGGATCAACAAAATGGAGTCGTGGTCAGCTTTTCCGAAAGGAGGGCGGGGCAGGGCCTTATATGCGTCGTGGAAGTTAGAGTAACAATAATCCAAGGTTTTTCCACCCCTGGTTGCGCAATCGATATGCTGATAAAATTTAGGGAGTCTTGTTTTCAGATTAGCCTTGTTAAAATCCCCAGCTACAATGAATGCAGCCTCTGGATAAATGGATTCCAGTTTGCAAAGAGTCAAATAAAGTTTGTTCAGAGCCATAGATGTGTCTGCTTGTGGAGGGGGATATATACGGCCGTGATTATAATCGAAGAGAATTCTCTTGGTAGATAATGTGGTCGACATTTGATTGTGAGGAATTCTAAATCAGGTGAACAGAAGGATTTGAGTTCCTGTATGTTTCTTTCATCACACCATGTCTCGTTGGCCATAAGGCATACGCCCCCGCCCCTCTCTTTTTACCAGAAAGATGTTTGTTTCTGTCCGCGCGATGTGTGGAGAAACCCGCTGGCTGCACCGCCTCCGATAGCGTCTCTCCAGTGAGCCATGTTTCCGTGAAGGAAAGAACATAATCAGCAAGATGGAGATGCTCTTCATCCAAGGGAATGCCTGCCCATTCTCAGGTGTTAGACAATCCGAGATGCTCACAAGTCATTTACATTCCAGCCTTTGTCAGCTCCAGATTTGACTGCTTCAACTCACACCCTGCTGTAATCCCTGCATTCTCAGATTCCCCGCTGTTATTAATCTCTATATTGTAATCAATAAAGTGTTTCAAAATTCTGTACTTTTATTAACATAATTTATATGTTCAGATCATTCCTGAGAGAGAAGGGGTGTAATATCTCCAGATGAGCATGTGGTACCCTTCCTCACCCATGCCAACAAGATGTTAAGTATGAGAGGATAAGTAATATACAATTAACCTACTGAAAGTGCACTGACTAAAAGGCCAAACAGAACTGTCAAATTATATTACAGCTGTGTCTTTGTATACTTGCGAATTAGAATCTTGTGTAACATCATTTTGTTGGGGAAAACTGAAATGCCCATACATTTTCCCCGGTTTTGTTGGGGAAAACTGAAATGCCCATAAACATTTTCCCCGGTTTGCTGAATGTGTTCTGGAGGAGTCGATTGTCTTTACAAATGTGGACAAAGATGTTATCATGAGAGACGTAAGCAGTCACTCTCCTCCAAAACACTGGAATGTTCCATTTTTAATTGAATATAAATTGTAGATTAAAAAAAACACATGGATCTTTCAAGGTTCTTTGATCCAACTTCGGACTAGAAAGCCACTGTTACGCACGCCTCTGTGAAGAGGGAACCCAACACCCTACTACAACTCAACTCCCCGTGAAGTGAAAGCGGTATGGGACTGTAGGTGCGAGTAAGAATGACAAAGGCAGAGAGTGGTACCGTTTAGAAGGAATTTATTCCGTCACACGGTAATATGGGGAAAAGGGGCTGGACGGAACCAAAGCAAAGAACGTAAATGTCAAAGCCCCGTCTCCCATCTACCCAGCCTACCCACTACTTATCTAATTTAGCACCACGTGGTGCCCTAACCAAAATACAGGGGGTGGTCCGCCCAGGTCTTACCTAGTGTGCCTAGACAGTGAATATACTACGGGTATATGTACGCCCACGGGCCTCTTGCCTAAGCACTCCCTAGGTGCCTTCCCCTCCCCCCCCTGGGAACAAACAAAACAGAATATTACAAACAATTTCACTGCATCCTATTGACACGCAACAGACATAACCAATCGGAACCCTCAACAACAACTAACATAATACATACCAAATCTCTTTCTGAGAAACAACCGTCTCTCTCTCTTACAAGAAACCTATACTATTCTCTTGTTCCCTGTATGCTCAGAAAAATACAAGTAAAGATGTATAGACTACTTGACATTATGTTTTGCTAGATGATCTGAGCCAACTGTGCCTCTCCTGTGTGGAGGTGGACAATAATGAGGAAGAAAACTAACTGGGTAATTGTTTGTTCAATTTTAAAGTCACATTTTTAGGAGTATGAATTTGTATAAGTAGTAATATTTCTAGAGGTAGCATCATCCACTTTGTCTGATAATTAAATCATTGTAATTCCAGAGAATGTATTTAATGTTTTAAATATATAATATAGATTGGTTGTGATTGGTTCCACCAGTCCTGTATGAAAACCATCCCACCATTGGAGGATTATGTCTGCGCTGCCTGTCAGGACTAGGTTAGGCTTGAGGTCCAGGCAATGGTATTCCCTGGTCAACTTCCATAAAAATTGGACTAAATGTTCAGTCGATCTTTTGCAGCTTTCCAATATTTGTTTATGTTATTTATTGTCTTTTTATATTCGATTTATTGCTATTTTGTATCTTATTATGCAAATATCGAAATGTGTATTTCTTATTTAATGTTTGTTAACAAACTTAACTTTCTGTGATGTTTTGTGTTATTGTGTGATAACATTTGTGTATTATAATTATTTTCTTAAACATTACAAAATGTTTCTAAAATAAATGTTTATGTTTCTTTATACTCTAATTTTGCTTTCTGTGGCACACACTACTGGTCAACATGAGCTACCAAAATGTGTGGAACACATCAGAGTCAAATACTTTCTATAGAACAAACTTCATGTCAGGATAGGCAACCACAATTAATAATTAATATATGTGTGTTGTATTAAACATAGAGGAGGGAGTAAAATGTAGTCAAGCAATAAACATTTCAGAACAACTACTAGTCGAATTAGACATGGGAGAGGTGACGACTTTTGGCAAAGAGATTTATTTATAGACTAATACACTTGACACAAGTACAGACATTACTAGTGCCTCCCCGCAATCAAACAAACATACAAATAAAATTAAACGCAGCCTAGCATGATCAGAAATCTCAACTAGCAAGCAAGTCACAGCAATGAAGAATTAAGTGCGTGCGCGTTCACACGAAGAAGGGGAATTCTGGCAGGTGGGAGCTTTTTGGCACAACACCTGTTCTCAGCTCGTGGGCTTCTGTCAAGTCAAGCACTTAATACAAATCCCTATATTCATACCGGTAATAGCACTACCCTGTGCAATTTACTGAACCATTTAGTATGGACCATTGAATCAACTAAAAGTCACAAACGGTATAAATATCATATCAACACTTTACACAAAGTAACACTAGAGAGCAGTCTCAAATTGTAACAATGTTTCTACCAAGAAAAACATTGTATCCTATACCCTATCCACCAACAGTGACGTAATTTGTTCCCGGGCTCAGTTGGCGCGTCAACGTTTCTCACGAGCAGATTTTTATGTTCACTTCAGCGCAAGCTCTCGAACCTAGTAAATTACTTTTAACCAAAGAAATGGTTGGGCAGTGAAGGTAGCTCGCTTTTATATTTCCATATATTTCAACAAGTTTAAAACAAAAGTCTTTAGCAAAACAAGGATTTTTACTTTGATAGCCTGTTTTGTTTCGGCCAAAATAGGTCAGGTTGCTTTCACACAAGCTAGTTAACGTAGCTAGCTAGCTAGGTTCGAGGTTAGCATAACGGTAGCGATAGGCTAAAGCTGTCAGTTGAACCAGTTCTGTAGCACATTTATCTTCTTTATTGTCAACCAACAAAAGATGGCAACTCACAAGGGATGTGCTCTGAAAGGCAAAGCAAAAGGCACTAAAACCACCTCAGGCAAACCCCATATGGAGGACTTCAATGGGAGTTTCAACAAAGAAAACCTTCAAGGTAGTTAACGTTATTCCTGAAAGTTGGTAGCTTATAAATCATGTTTTTTTTCTTCTTCATGACATACTATCTAATAGTCTACTTTCTTTTTTGTTACAGTAGTTGAGGCTGAGACATTGAGAGGAAGGAAACGTCTCTCAGAGGCAGATGATGACATTGACATTGACATCACCAAAGGGTAGGCCAAGCATTTGTCACAAAGTGCAGTGGTGTAAAGTACTTAAGTAAAAATACTTCAAAGTACTACTTAAGTAGTTTTTTGGGTGTCTGTACTTTACTTTACTATTTATATTTTTGACAACTTTTACTTCATTACATTCCAAAATATAATAATGTACTTTTTACTTCATCCATTTTCCCTGACACCCAAAAGTACTCGTTACATTTTGGATGCTTAGCAGGACAGGAAAATGGTCCAATTTACACACTTATCAAGAGAGCATCCCTGGTCATCCCTACTTCATCTGATCAGGTGGACTCACTAAACACAAATGCTTCGTTTGCAAATTATGTCTGAGTGTTGGAGTGTGCACCTGGCTGTCAATAAATACATTTAAAAAACGAAAATTGTTCCATGTTGTTTGCTTAGGGATAGACCGAAATTGACTCGGGGGAAGGGGCTGGTTCAACTCAAGGTGTCATTAAAAAAAATGCGCCCCCTCCCTAAAGTTCAAACTATTTTCACATGACCCTCCCCTTGCACTGTAATATAAATTGAACAACCTTCCCCCTCAGAATTAACTCAAAATAATGTTTACGAGCACAAACAAACAATGACTGTAGTGATGCTGTGGTTATAAATGTGAATTTTGACTTTGCCACTTCAGGAGATTTTTGTGGCACAGTTGATGTTGGGGCTTCGGGCCAGAAGGTTGAGGGTTCACCAACCACCACAGACAAGCTCACTCTCCCTGCTTGTTTCATTACACTACAATCAGAACTGGCTGCAGACAAGGATCAGCTAGAGCTTACCCTGTGTGCACCTACGTTAAAAATGGTGCCGACAGAGAGGGCTGCCTTGATTCTAGCTCTTGGGAATTACAAGTATTTCGCTGCACCCGCAATAATATCTGCTAAACACGTGTATGTGACCAATAGAATGTGCTTTGATTTAGGGGGAACTCTGATGTTCAACATTCTGATGACATTCATAATTATAAAAAATATATGCAACCAATTTGCCACCAACAGGTTTCTGTGCCAATGCACCACACAACCAATAAACAAGCATACCAACTTCTGGCTCTTCAATTTCATGGTTTGTGTTTTCAACACTACAATAAATAGACTATGGCTGCCACACAGTTTGGATTGATTGATTGTATTTGTCAGTTTAAAAAAATGCATATATATATATATACCCAAAGATTTTTTTAAGTGACCGATATTGCACAATAAATTTAGGGACTTATTTAGATTGTGGTCCCTGTTTTTTACGTAAAAACATTTACAATTACATAGATACAGACATTACAGATCTCTCCAGAGATGTTTGATCGTGTTCAAGTCCGGGATCTAACTGGGCCACTCAAAGACATTCAGAGACTTGTCCCGAAGCCACTCCTGCATGGTCTTGGCTGTGTGCTTAGGGTCATTCGCCCCAGTCTAAGGTCCTGAGCACTCTGGAGCAGGTTTTCATCAAGGCTCTCTCCTTACTTTGCTTCATTCATCTTTCCCTCGATCCCGACTAGTCTCCCAGTACCTGCCGCTGAAAAACATCCTCACAGCATGATGCAGCCACCACCATGTTTCACCGTAGAGATGGTGCCAGAGCTCCTCCAGATGTGACACTTGGCATTCAGGCCAAAGAGTTCAATTTTGGTTTCATCAGACCAGACATTCTTGTTTCTCATGGTCTGAGAGTCCTTTAGGTGCCTTTTGGCAAACTCCAAGCAGGCTGTCTTTTACATGTGCCTTTTACTGAGGAGTGGCTTCCATCTGGCCACTCTACCATAAAGGCCTGATTGGTGGAGTGCTGCAGAGATGGTTATCCTTCTGGAAGTTTCTCCCAACTCCACAGAGGAACTCTGGATCTCTGTCAGAGTGACCATCAGAATCGTGGTGACCTCGCAGACCACGGCCCTTCTCCCCCGATTGCTCAGTTTGGCCGGGCGGCCAGCTCTAAGAAGAGTCTTGGTTGGTCCAAACTTCTTCCATTTAAGAATGATGGAGGCCACTGTGTTCTTGGGGACCTTCAATGGTTCAGAAATGTTTTGGTACACTTCCTCAGATCTGTGCCTCGACACAATCCTGTCTCGGAGCTGTACGGACAATTCCTTTGACCTCATGGCTAGGTTTTTGCTTTGACATGCACTGTCAACTGTGGAACCTTATATAGACAGGTGTGTTCCTTTCCAAATCATGTCCAATCAATTGAATTTAGCACAGGTGGACTCCAATTAAGTTGTGGAAACATCTCAAGGATGTCCAATGGAAGCAGGATGCACCTGAGCTCTGTTTTTATTGGTAATACATTTGCCAAAATTTCTAAAAACCTGTTTTCACTTTGTCATTATGGGTTATTGTGTGTAGATTGATGAGGGAAAATAAATATTTAATCAATTTTAGAATAAAGCTGCATCGTAACAAAATGTGGAAAAAGTCTAGGGGTCTGAATACTATATATATATATATATAAAGGAAGTGACGCTTAGACCTAACCCCAGAGAGATAGATATGCCGGTGGCAATGTACGAGACCGACATACATTTCTTTATGTCAGATGGCTACTTCGTCTGCTATACAGATATAGACGTACAGAAGGAGGGTAATTTGTTAATGTTCGATCAGAATATTTTGTATAAAGATAATTATATTGTTAGATGATAGGAGTAACTGGTAGGCCTGAAACATTCTTCCTCACCTCAAGTTCAAATGTCAGAGTCAGTTGGAGCGCCGGGGTGCACTGCCTTCATATCATAGGCCTGCAGTAGCTAAAGCTTAATAATAGACACACCATACCAAACCTCCACAAACGTTTCTAAACTTTATTACGGTAATATCAAAATTACATCAAGTCATTGTTTATAGGAAGAAAAAAAACAACTCTCCTCAAATTACAAAAAAAGTTTGACAACCCTCCCCAATTTTGGATTGCCCCTCCCTCCCAGTAAATGTTGATCCATCCCTTAATAAGGATTTTTTTATGATTTATACTTTTACTTTTGATACTTAAGTATATTTTTGCAATTACATTTACTTTTGATACTTAAGTATACTGAAAACCAAATACCTTTACTCAAGTAGTATTTTACTGGGTGACTTTCACTTTTACCTGAGTCCATTTCTATGAAGGTAATGTATATTTACTTTTACTTAAGTGTGACAGTTGGGTACTTTTTCCACCAATGACAAAATTACATTAATTTGACTGAGGTGTAGAACATACAGTATTATCCTGTGTGAGTTAAGTTATGGTTCACATTGTTGTCATTCAATTAATATATTATGTCTTCATCCACAGAGGGGATATGATGACCATGTTGGACAGATTTGGAGGTATTGGGTTTTCCAAAGGATAATCTGATTTTCATGACTCTTCTTTACTAGAATCTTCTCTAATCTCTCTGTCCTTATATTCCATACTCTGGCCTTGCACACTGATTGGTATAGGGATTGTTTCTCATCACTGAATTTTGCTTTGCATCTATGAGCCTCTTTTTCTTCTTACTGCTAGCGGACATCAACAAAGCTTTCCTGGCAAAACGCAAACGCCTGGAAACGTTCACCAAGTCCTCTGTGAAGACCAGCCATCAGAAGATTGAGCAGTTATGGAGGGTCCAACAAAGAGACAGGTGATTAGACTAGAGTGAAAGGAGGGTGCAAGTGTGTGTGTGTGTAACCTGATTTATATGATATCAATTCTGCAGGAGTAAAGTGACAGAAGACTACTGCACCCAGTTCAATGCAGTCTTCAACCAGTGGGACACAGATGTGCAGAAGTCCAAGGATAACGAGGAGAAACTACTGGTATTGCTCTGTCAGGCCTCTGAAAAATCTTCAACTTATTTCTATTCTCTACCTAATACAGAGTTACACTGGCGTAACTAAGGCATCTAAGTGTAGGTGTGTGTGTTCCTGGCCATAGAGCATGTTCCAGCACCAGCAGAAAATGTTTCAGCACATGAGGGCCTCCCAAAGCCAGAGACTGAAGACTCTCAAGCAGCTGCTAGAGCAGTACATCCAGGTATATTCTCACATAGTAGACTTTGATTTTAAATATATGTCCCAGCTGGTTCTCACACCACCTTGTTTCGCCGTGCTGGTAGAGCCTTGATACAATGGAGAAGACCCATATCAGCCAGCAGGGTGCTGTACAGGGCGAGCTGCGCCAGGAAATGGCACTGTTTCAGAAAAAGATCCTCATGGACACAGTAAGTAACATGACAGATCAACTTACTAAACACATTGTTTACATGCCTTATGTCACCCGTAGCTTAGCTGAAACTTTGAGAATGATACAAATTGATGTGCAGTTTTGAAAATGAGTGTATTATGAGCATGAGCACCATGAGCGTGGACCATGAGCATAGTATTTAGAAAATGACACTATTCATCATAAATCATTTAGGTCAGATTTCAACAAACAATACTTTTGATTTTTATTAACAGCAACAGCAAGAGATGGCTACAGTGCGCAAGTCTCTGCAGACGATGCTGATGTAAATTATTTAGATTGAAGGGAGCCAAGAAGAATCAACTCCATCCAAAGGCTTTTTGTGTGTACATTTCACTGAGCTGGGTTTTCTGTACTGCTTTAGTTTATGACTGTGTTCCAGATAGACCTTTACAATGGCCAGAGAATTGTTAAACATCTCAGGAACAATATCAACCTTGATTCTTTAATCTGCAAATACCAGTAATGGTTCCAGGGAGATGGGAGTTTTGACATCTTACATTTATGAAAGTATGGTGTGTACATGTAGCATTGCATTTCTGTTATCAACTGCTTCATTCTATGTTAAATCTACTTAATTAAACCCTGATTAAGACAGGGATGGAGAAATTAAATGTAACTTTAGTTGCTAAAATGTTGTCAGGAATTAAGACCATCTGTTATTGTAAGTATATAAACATTTATCACAAATGACACTAGGTAGCAACTTACATGTGTGAATATTACATTTTTATTTGCGTTAGTGAGGGAGAGATTGTAGAGTGATCTTGTTGTTCTTTTGTCACAACCTATGAACATACTTGTCTGAAAACTAATATACCTGAGCTTGACAGTCCGGCCAAAATAAAAACAGTAACGAGTGAAAACACAGTACAAACACACAAAGGAAACAAATTAGGGGCATGTTAAGAGGCTTGACTATCAAACAACAGAAAATTAAACAAACTGTTTAAGGCATCCTTTTACTTATCTGAGAATGACTAGTACAATGAGAGCACTGATCTGACATCAGCAACTACACAAACGTATGAGCTCAGTAACTTACATACCAACAACATTACACAGAAATAAAAGTCAGTTTCTATTGATTCTGATGACTGAATTATAAGCAGACTGCCAGGTATGTAGATGCAAAAACATGGTACAGACAAATATAATTAGGGCACAGTCAGATAATCCTTTTTGTTTCACACGAAATCTCCCAAAACACTTAATTGCTGTATGTGGACCTGGCACAGTGCAGATCGTGCTACATAAAGAAAGTTGTTATTGTGTTAGGTCATTTTAAAGGAAATTCATAAAATAATTTTTAAAAAGTAGACTCAGAAAACATGTCCTTAGATTGTAGATAAACAAGCTTTGGATAGCCCTACATTATCAGTCAAAATCACCTTTCAACACATTGTGTTGAGGCGGCAGGTAGCCTAGTTAGAGCGTTGGGCCAGTAACCGAAATGTTGCTAGTTTCCCAGGCTGACAAGGTAAAAATCTGTCGTTCTGCCCCTGAACAAGGCAGTTAACCCACTGTTCCTAGGCTGTCATTGTAAATAAGAATTTGTTCTTAACTGACTTTCCTACTTAAATACAATTTTTTTTTTTTTACAAGTAGACTAAAAAAACATTTAGAAACAGGCTATAGGACTAAAGTTACTAATTGTCATTTAGCTGTGGTATCAGGCACACCATTGAACAAACGCTAGCAGAAAAACAACGCAGACAACATATTTAGCTTCAAATGATAAGAATGACTACTTTTGGGGGAGAAAAATCGCATCATTACTTTTCTTCATTAATTAAGGGTGCATCAACACTTGGCATTTTCGTTGAGCATTCTGAGCAAATTGCAATATTTCAGTATCTGAGGGCAGAAATGCAACAGGCCAAGAAAATTTCAAACGGGTACAAAAATCTAAAGCAAGAAAACTGCTGCAAGTATTTTTTTTAATGATTTGTTAATCATTAAACTATTTTCCTTTTTTAAAAGCAATATTAGACAGGATATACAGAATAGTATTCCCAAGACAACCATTAGCAATCCTGCATGTGGTGCTATAAGTGTTGTGTAATGTTTGTGGCTTTAGAGACAAATGCTTGAGCCATTTGAGGGAAACGAGGCTGGAGACACCCATCTTTTTAAAAGGTGCAATACTATTTGAATACTTTACAATCATTTGTTGTAAGCCATTGATCAGGGGCACCCTAAAATAACATGTTTACATATGTAATGTTTTACAGAAATCCGAATTTAAATGCAATCATAATTATTGCAGGGTTAATAATACCACTTCTGCAAGATTGATAGATGTGCCAGGTGAGACATTTTGAAATAATAGAACAGCACAACTATCAACACTAATAGTTATATATTTATGAAACTGAAAAGGTTATGCAAATATTACAAAACAAAACTGAAAGCAGACAGACATCCTGTGTAAATCACTTCCTATGCTCTACATTTTCTTGTAGAGAACAAACACACACCATCAACAGAAATTTTTGTTTTAAAGTACAATAACAGAATTATTAAATGAATAAGGTAGCACCTATTCAAACCCATTGCATTCTTGCACTAATTTACCCTCTCTGGCACAGAGGAGACCACTCAGTACATTTCCTATATGTGACCATTCACTGCAGAAAAAAGGGACAAATCATTATTTTTGTCTAGGAATCTGACTACTGTAACAAGATGAAATCAACACAAATTGCACAAAGCAGTGATGGAAAATAACAACACCTCATGTTTCATCTATCCCCTCATTCACTCTGAACCTCTACCGGTAATAGATCCACCCCAACACATGTAAAAAGGGTAAAGAAAGAGTGACGACTAGCAATCTAACATGAAGAGAGGGAGAGAGGTGGGGGGGAGAAAGTGTAATAGTTCTGTGTCCTCACTGAAGGGTGGAGGGGGTCAATGGCTTGATTCTGAAGACAAAGATGTGAAGATGGGAGGCGATCTGGTTGCAAACACTGACACAGTAACGCACCAAGTCAACGAAAGACAGGATCTGCAGACGGAAAGCGGAAGAGAAAATTAAGTCAGAAAACATGATAGACATAACTGTAGATAATGGACCCTGTGAGTAGATGGATGGATGATGCCGAAGTATCATAGGGTTGTGCTATTAGTTACAAATAAATGTGGCATTAGACTGAAAACATGTGCCTCTGAAAAAGGTACAGCAAATCAGTGTTGCATGTGAAATGACTGATGGTTAATTTCAAAGAAAATGTTCTCATGTGAACACATGCTGTAGATTGCATGTCCTCTTACTTTGTTGTGGAATGACCACCCTGGCCTTGCTCAGGTACTATGGACCTCTATACCATGGAAGTGTGTGTGTACTCACCACTGCAATCCACAGCACCAGGTATTCATCAATAAAACTGTTGAAATACTGGTCCAGGAACAGCAGGCCTGGCCCCAGGAATGCTATATCATGTAGATGCATCTCACTCTTTGTCATATGTGCTACCTGAAACAAACAAGACACAGGCAAGAGTCATGGTTTAATCAGCAAGCACATTTACATGGATGATATTCATTTACATCATAAACGTTCTTGCATCAAGTACATTTACATCAACAGTACAATGTTCAGGGTGGGCGGGAATTTAATTCCACCAATAAGCAGCACACCACACTTACAACTAATTTGTTGGTGATCTTGGCTGACACAAAACCAAAGGCCAGGATATAAACACAGGGGTGCTTCTCAAAGAGCTGGATAGCGGACTTCTTATAGATCATCATGGCCAGTATTATTACTGAGCCTATATGTAACACGGGAGATAAGACACTGGTTCCCTGGAGAGGAGAGAGAGAAAGAAGAGTCCAAATCAGTGGACATTATTAATAGGCCTAGATGATATGTGAGTGCAGCTTGGTGAAAGAAAACACACAGTAAGGAATGCTGGTGGACACATCTAGGTGTTAAGTCATAATACACAGTAATTCCCCCGAAGGAAAACATGGGTGGCCCTGCCTAAAATAAATATTGTCAAGTGACAAACACTCATATCGCTCGGCCAACTGAACGGAGCTGGGATCAGGTCCAACAGTCTTAATACACATCCTTAATTTCCTCTGAAGCTAATAGACAGCTCAGGCAAATGGATGAAACTGACAAACAAGCAGTCATCAAGCCAGCATCGTCATCTAAAAAGTACATTGTCATTTCTTTCATATTAATTGTAAACTACATTGTGTCAAAGTTGGTAAACATTTACAGTTGAAGTCGGAGATTTACATACACTTAGGTTGGGGTCATTAACTTGTTTTTTCCAACCACTCCATACATTTCTTGTTAACAAACTAGTTATGGCAAGTCAGTTAGGACATCTACTTTGTGCATGACAAGTAGTTTTTCCAACAATTGTTAAAAAAATATTATTTCACATCACAATTCCAGTGGGTCAGAAGTTTACATAAACTAAGTTGACTGTGCCTTTAAAAAGCTTAGAAAATTCCAGAAAATTATGTCATGGCTTTAGAAGCTTCTGAAAAGCTAATTGACATCATTTGAGTCAATTGGAGGTGTACCTGTGGATGTATTTCAAGGCCTAGCTTCAAGCTCAGTGCCTATTTGCTTGACATCATGGGAAAATCAAAAGAAATCCACCAAGACCTCAGAAAAAATATATAGTAGACCTCCACAAGTCTGGTTCATCCTTGAGAGCAATTTCTAAACGCCTGAAGGTACCACGTTCATCTGTACAAACAATAGTACGCAAGTATAAACACCATGGGACAACACAGCCATCATACCGCTCAGGAAGGAGACACGTTCTTTCTCCTAGAGATGAAAGTACTTTGGTGCGAAAAGTGCAAATCAATCCCAGAACAACAGCAAAGGACCTTGTGAAGATGCTTGAGGAAACGGGTACAAAAGTATCTATATCCACAATAAAACAAGTTCTATATCGACATAACCTGAAAGGCCGCCTCGCTCAGCAAGGAAGAAGCCACTGCTCCAAAACCGCCATAAAAAAGCCAGACCACGGTTTGCAACTGCACATAGGGACAAAGATCGTACTTTTTGGAGTAATGTCCTCTGGTCTGATGAAATAAAAATAGAACTATTTGGCCATAATGACCATCGTTATATTTGGAAGAAAAAGGGGGACGCTTGCAAGCCGAAGAACACCATCCCAACCATGTAGCACGGGGGTGGGCAGCATCATGTTGAGGGACTGGTGCACTTCACAAAATAGATGGCTTCATGAGGCAGGACAATCATGTGGATATATTTAAACATCTCAAGACATCAGTCAGGAAGTTAAAGCTTGATTGCAAATGGGTCTTCCAAATGGACAATGACCCCAAGTATACTTCCAAAGTTGTGGCAAAATGGTTTAAGGACAACAAAGTCAAGGTGTTGGAGTGGCCATCAAAGCCCTGACCTCAATCCTATAGAAAATTTGTGGGCAGAACTGAAAAAGAGTGAGTGAGCAAGGAGGCCGACAAACCTGACTCAGTTACACCAGCTCTGTTTGGAGGAATGTGCCAAAATTCACCCAACTTATTGTGGGAAGCTTGTGGAAGGCTACCCAAAATGTTTTACCTAAGTTAAAACAATTTAAAAGGTAATGCTACCAAATACTAATTGAGTCTATGTAAACTTCTGACCCACTGGGAATGTGATGAAAGAAATACAAGCTGAAATAAATCATTTGCTATACTATTATTCTGACATTTCACATTCTTAAAATAAAGTGGTGAATCTAACTGACCTAAGACAGGGAATTTTACTAGGATTAAATGTCAGAAATAGTGAAAAACTGAGTTTAAATGTATTTGGCTAAGGTGTATGTAAACTTCTGACTTCAACTGTATTTGGGAGAATTCACCCTAGGCATTTTTGTAGATGTTTTTTAAATGTATTTTTTATTACACCTTTATTTAACCAGGTAAGCTAGTTGAGAACAAGTTCTCATTTACAACTGCGACTTGACCAAGATAAAGCAAATCAGTGCGACACAAACAACCGAGTTACACATGGAATAAACAAGCGTACAGTCAATAACACAATAGGAAAAAAAAAAGAAACTGTGTGCAAATGGCGTGAGGTGGTAAGGCAATAAATAGGCCATAGTAGTGAAGTAATTACAATTTAGCAAATTAACACTGGAGTGATAGATGAGCAGATGGTGATGTGCAAGTAGAAATACTGGTGTGCAAAAGAGTAGAAAAGTAAATAAAAACAATATGGGGATGAGGTAGGTAGATTGGGTGGGCTATTTACAGATGGGCTATGTACAGCTGCAGAGATCGGTTAGCTGATGTTTAAAGTTAGTGAGGGAAATATAAGTCTCCAGCTTCAGTAATTTTTGAAATTCGTTCCAGTCATTGGCAGCAGAGAACTGGAAGGAAAGGCGGTCAAAGGGGGTGTTGGCTTTGGGGATGACCAGTGAGATATACCTGCTGGAGCGCATGCTACGGGTGGGTGTTGTCGTGACCAGTGAGCTGAGATAAGGCGGAGCTTTACCTAACATAGACTTATAGATGACCTGGAGCCAGTGGGTCTGGCGATGAATAAGTAGCGAGGGCCAGCCAACTAGAGCATACAGGTTGCAGTGGTTGGTGGTATAAGGGGCTTTGGTGACAAAACAGATGGCATTGTGATAGACTGCATCCAGTTTGCTGAGTATTAGAAGCTATTTTGTCAATTACATCGCCGATCGGTAGGATAGTCAGTGTGACGAGGGTATGTTTGGCGGCGTGAGTGAAGGAGGCTTTGTTTGCGAAATAGGAAGCCGATTCTAGATTTAATTTTGGATTGGAGATATTTAATATGAGCCTGGAAGGAGAGTTTACAGTCTAGCCAGACACCTAGGTATTTGTAGTTTTCCACATATTCTAAGTCAGAACCGTCCAGAGTATTGATGCTAGTCGGGCGGGCGAGTGCGAGCAGTGAACGGTTGAAAAGCATGCATTTGGTTTTACTAGCGTTTAAAAGCAGTTGGAGGACACAGAGTGTTGTATGGCATTGAAACTCGTTTGGAGGTTTGTTTGCACAGTGTCCAAAGAAGGGCCAGATGTATACAGAATGGTGTCTGCGTAGAGGTGGAATCACCCGGAGCAAGAGCAACATCGTTGATATAGACAGAGAAAAGAGTCGGCCAGAGAATTGAACCCTGTGGTACTCCCATAGAGACTGCCAGAGGTCCGGACAACAGGCCCTCCGATTTGACACACTGAACTTCGTCTGAGAAGTAGTTGGTGAACCAGGCGACAGTCATTTGAGAAACCAAGGCTGTTGAGTCTGCCGATAAGAATACGGTGATTGACAGAGTCAAAAGCCTTGGCCAGGTGGATGAAGACAGCTGCACAGTACTGTCTTTTATGGATGGCAGTTATGATATCGTTTAGTACCTTGAGTGGCTGAGGTGCACCTGTGACCAGCTCGAAAACCAGATTGCACAGCTGAGAAAGTACGGTGGGATTCGAAATGGTCAGTGATCTGTTTGTTAACTTGGCTTTCGAAGACTTTAGAAAGGCAGGGCAGGATGGATATAGGTCTGTAACAGTTTGGGTCTAGAGCGTCATCCCCTTTGAAGATGGGGATGACCGCAGCAGCTTTCCAATCTTTAGGGATCTCGGACAATACGAAAGAGAGGTTGAACAGACTGGTAATAGGGGTTGCAACAATGGTGGTGGATCATTTTAGAAAGAGAGGGTCCAGATTGTCTATCCCAGCTGATTTGTACGGGTCCAGGTTTTGCATCTCTTTCAGAACATCTGCTATCTGGATTTGAGTGAAGGACAAGCTGGGGAGGCTTGGACAAGTAGCTGCGGGGGGTGCGGAGCTTTTGGCCGGGGTTGGGGTAGCCAGGAGGAAAGCATGGCCAGCCTAGAGAAATGCTTATTGAAATTCTCAATTATCGTGGATTTATTGGCGGTGACAGTGTTACCTAACCTCAGTGCAGTGGTCAGCTGGGAGGTGCTGCTCTTATTCTCCATGGACTTTACAGTGTCCCAAAACTTTTTGGAGTTAGAGCTACAGGATGCACATTTGTGTTTGAAAAAGCTAGCCTTTGTTTTCCTGTGACTGCGTATTGGTACTTGACTTCCCTGAAAAGTTGCATATCGCGGGGACTATTCGATGCTAGTGCAGTCCGCCACAGGATGTTTTTGTGCTGGTCGGGGGCAGTCAGGTCTGGAGTGAAGCAAGGGCTATATCTGTTCTTAGTTCTACATTTTTTCAAAGGGGCATACTTATTTAAGATATGGTATGGGGTATGGTGGGGTGCGGATACAGTGGAGCTAAACCCAGGCACCGAGTGATGAGAGAGATTGCATCTCTGGACAGGCTAGTTATGCTCGGTGAGGTCACCGCATGTGTGGGAGGTGGGACAAAGGAGGTATCTGAGGCATGTTGAGTAGGACTAGGGGCTCCACATTAAACTGAAACAATGATAACTATCCTAAACAACAGTGTACAAGGCATATTGACATTTGAGAGAGACATAAAGCGAGGCATAAAGCAATCACAGGTGTTGATTGGGAGAGCTAGCTAAGACAACAATGGGTAAGACAACAACAGCTAATCAGCTAAGACAACAACAACAGGTAAAATGGCGATGAATGGGCAGAGAGGGTCGGTTAACTACACAGAGGGCCTGAGTTCGAGGCTGGGGCCAACAGATAAACAAAAAATAAACTAAATGGAGTACCGTGATTAATGAACAGTCCAGCAAGCATCAGCTATGTAGCCAAGTGATCATAGGGTCTAGTGAACAGCAATAGATGGAACAGGGAAGCCGTGGGGTAGTGGTTACTACGCGGGCACGCATCAGACACAGCGTTTAAAGTTAGCAGGCCGGGGTAAGTAGAAGCGTCAGCTCTGACGCCTGGCAAAGTCCGGTTGAGGGCACAGAGGATGGAGATACGTCGGCGGACCAGTCGTGGTGGTACGGCGCGGCGCCGTGTCGACAAAGGGTCCGGACCAGATGGCGAAAGAGGTATTGTAGTTGCAGTAATTTTGTTTGCTAGCCGGGAGATGCGCCTGGCTCGCGGCTAACTGGTGTTAGCTTCGGGGCAGGGGCGTTAGCCACTATAGCCACTTGGTAGCAGCGATGATCCATTGCAAAGGTCCAGAGCTTACGGCAAGGATCCAGTAGAGTAGTGGATTCTAGCAATGTTGGGGTAGAGTCCGGGAGGCATCGGCTGAGTAGCCGAGTGATCACAGAGTAGGCCGGGAGGTGGGCCTGGCACAGGGCTAGCTTCGGGGCTGGGTCACTCGGTGGCAGCTAGCTAGCTGTGATGATCAGGAGTAATGGTCCAGGGTTTACGGCAGGAATCCGGCATTGTAGTGGAGAAAACAGTCTGATACTGGCAGGCTGGCAAGTATTATTCAAGCTAAAAAAAAACATCTGGTGTCTGTGCAGAAGGTAAAGGCCTTTTGGCCAACAATGACTAAATAGCTAGTAGCTAATTAGCTGGCTAGCTTCTGATGGAGGTTCTGGCTATAAGGTCTAAAAAAAAATTGCAGATAGGTGTCACATTGGGTGAGGCGGGTTACCCGAAGGTATATTTAATTTAAAAATGGAAAAGAGATTGAAAACAAAATGGAAATATACAAAAAAAAGACGAAAAATACAAAAAGTAAACGAGAGGACGACAAACCACGTCTGCACTGCTACGCCATCTTGGGAAAACAAAAATCATGTTAAAAGGACTGGATTGATGTGAGCAATACATCAAAAGAAAACACAGAGATCGTCAAAGGGAAAGGTGGGGACTACCATTTTGCTTAAGCCTATTCAGTTCTTTATGAAGGTCAGGGACTAAGTTACAGGTCAATTGTAGACTTACTGCTATTGTTGATCCATTTTTGCCCACACCTCCGGTAAATATAACCCGGAAGTAATTAGTACAGGAAAAGATAGCCCCTAAGAAAGTGCAGATGGCTGGAACTATTTTCATCTGGATGTTTATGACTGGGATCTGTGGAGGTGAGGGAGCAAGATACCATTTATTACAGCCAGTCAACACCATCAGTGTTCAGTACATTTCACAACTCTAAGCATCGTTAGTAAGATGGTTTATTTCATTCAAAAAAACACTTTCATTACTGAGTGAAATTGCATTTAATATAGTAAGGAATTACACTGTACACAGAATTAGAACATACCGATGCGGGCAGCGCGACCATTTTATTACCATTGTTACGGCTTCATCATTCAGTTAGTCATGCCATTCATTTCAGTTACCAAAAGGCAATCAGTGGAAAGTTGAGTCATTCAGAATTACCAGTGACTGCCAAAAAGCGGATCCTCCCACGGCAGCCAGCAAATACATGATTATAATGAAGATTTGCACCTCAGTCACATCAATGCTGAGAGGAGCAGGCAGAGAGGAGAGGTTAGTCAGAACAGTCATCAACTCTGTCCATATGCACAGCGGCACAAGCTTGCACTAGTGCGTCTTCACCCAAACACTAACCACAGCTCTTCCAGTCAGATGTCAATCATGATGCACTTATGGCAAACATATGCACGGAGTTTACAAAACATTAAGGACATCTGCTCTTTCCATGACATCGTATGATTCCCTGATAAAGGTTCAAAAATATATATACAATAGACTGATCAAGTGAATCCAGGTGGAAGCTATGATCTCTTATTGAGGTCACTTGTTAAATCCACTCCAATCAGTGTAGATGAAGGGGAGGAGACAGGTTAAAGAAGGATGTTAAAGCCTTGAGACAATTGAGACATGGATTGTGTGTGTGTGTGTGTGTATCGTTCAGAGGGTGAATGGGCAAGACAAAAGATTGAAGTGCCTTTGAACAGGGTATGGTAGTAGGTGCCAGGCGCACCGGTTTGTGTCAAGAACTGCAACACTGCTGGCTTTTTCCACACTCAACAGTTTCCCTTTGTGTATCAAGAATGGTCCACAACTCAAAGGACATCCAGCAAACTTGATACAACTTTGGGAAGCATTGGAGTCAACATGGGCCAGCATCCCTGTGGAACGCATTCGACACCTTGCAGAGTCCATGCTCTGATGAATTGAGGCTGTTCCGAGGGCAAAGTGAAGGGGGTGCAACTCAATATTAGGAAGCTGTTCATAATGTTTTGTACACTTAGTGTATGTTTTGGTATTCTTTCAGTAGCATGGATCTAGTCCGTTTCTACTCATGAAATGGTTTGTTTTCAGACCGGGCAAGTGCAAAGATTTCCTCCCTCCCATTAGCTTGTGGCTAGAGGTCAGTGTGTGGGGAAGCAGGGATCTAATTGGCTGAGGCTCACTGCATATCTGTCAGGCCAAGATGCTGTCCGTCAGAGATTTACCGTCACGTTCCACAAGAAGGGGCCTACAGTGGCTGTCAGCATCTGTAACAGCGCTAGACAGATCTGTAACTCTGTAATATCAAATCTACACACAGAGAACATTTTTCAAAATGCACTCCACTTTGAGAATAAAGGATATAAATACTTGATCATACGGATGCTTACACACACATGGGGCTGTTACTGTGATTAGACTTCTCCAAGCTCAGATGCTGCTGATGGTCATTAGTAGCCTACCAAACTTGCTAACTGTCTGGTACTCAGCACTCTATTGTCCCTCTAATCACTCTGACAACGCAAATGTATTCGAAAATCACTTCATGAGAGCCCATGAGCTCATGTTGCGCAACAATTGACATAGTACACAATTTGAGGACACGTTTTGGGTCATGAACACTACTTTCAAAACTACTGACTGAAATTATACAAAAGCTTAGTAGGTAGCAAACTAGTAAGTAGCCTAACTATCCAGCTGAGGCCACGGGGGACCACTCTGACCCACAATCTGGGAATGCCTTTGAGAACCCCTGACGCTCTTTGCTACACTAGAACTGCAGAGTAGATCCTATCACTTACCTCTCCCTTAATTCCCCATATCCACTCCCTCACCTACTACCAGCATCACTCTACTTCTCTAAAGCCACTCTTCTCCCTCCTCCCCATACACACTCACATGCCGAAGCGCAGGGTGCCGGAGACGTATGTCTGCCAGTGGGCACAGTAGAACATGAACATGCCAGCGAAACAGCAGAAGAACATCCAGTCAGGGTTGGTGCCCAGCTGCACTGCTATACTGGTGCCCAGGACCACAAACACTGAAAGAGAGAGAGGAAATGGAAACAGAGTCAATTAAATCCTAATAAGGCAAACAACATTATATGGAACACACACAGAGGGGCGGCTGTACCTGTGGAGAGGGAGTCACAGCCGTGGTCAAACAGTTCACCCAGCGGAGAGCTGCTATTAGTTCGTCTGGCCTGCTTCCCATCAATGGCATCCAGTGATTGGTACACAAACAGGCCCACCGCACACAGCAGGTATGCCCACAGCGGTGCCTGATGAAAAAAGACACCAAAGAATACTTAATGAATACTATAAAAAAATGCCTTCCTCCCAATGGATTTTTTGGAGGGTGATGATAGTGTAATCTCTCAAAACATGTATAAATTGTGTTCAGAGAATCGGTGGGTATTATCATCAATAGAGAATCATCTGACATAAAACTTGATCTTCTGGCAGCTGTAGACTACACAAAGAAGATATGTTGGAACTTGAGTAAAAGAGGTTGATGTGTGGTTTGTTTCCCTCTAAATAGATTTGGAACACAGCAGGGCTTTGTCCTTCATTAGTTAACCAGCATGGAGAGTTTCACAGCATCATCAATGTGTCATGCCTTCATTTCCTGTCCCGTTTTCACTGGGTCTATGATGAGCTGACAGCAGTTTACACAGAGACCAAAACCAACCGGAATATGACACGTCCTGGCCTACAATTTAGAGGCTTCCCACTCGGCATTCATACAAATAACCACCCTGTTATTGCAGAGCAGCTCATAGCCTCATACATTAAGCTTTTTATTCTTTCAGGTCCTCAGGCAGAAACAGGGATTTGGGGAGCAGGAGAGAAGTAAGGGGTTATGAAAGAGGACAGTACCAAGGGGTTGGCATGGAGATATTGAAAAGTAGAGCAGGGTGGAAATATCTGCTGACTGCCTCTGTTATCAGTGAACATATGATTATGAATTTAATGGCAAGATGACAGGGCTGTGAAACTAAGAGGCTCTAGAGCAAGTGTACTTTCTGTTCAAACAGGACACGGTGACAAACTCAGTCCAGAAAACACCAGGTATCAGCTGCACTGTATACTCATAAAACACTGACACACACACAGGGCAGGTCGTCTTAAATACTCCTGACCTGGGTCATCAGAAACAGGACACTGACTAGTACAGCATGTTAAGTAAATACCAACTTCTCTGGGCTATGAAACAGTGCTGCCACTAATGTTTTAGCTCTTTAACTATCACACCTCTAACCTGTTAACAGAATGATCACCTATTATGTCAGGCGTTGAATCATTCTTACAACAATGAACATGGACATTATAAGAGGTGTTGTGACATAGGTACACAGTCACTGAGATTCTCCCTCCAGAAGTAGTACCCTACCGAGCATGTTCTCTGGGATAAACTCAATTCTCTAGTCTAGCGAGTCCAGTAAATTACATTCTCTGTTTTGCCTTCCTTTGTTGCTCCACATTGTGAGCAAATATGCATGCAGAGTGATTTTTCAACCGTTGTCCTACAAAAGGAAACAGTGGAGGGGGTGGATAACTTCAGAGACAGCTCTATTTACAGAGGGGGGAAACAAGTTACGCCTGTCATCAAATCCTGTAACTTTTCTGAATTAAAACTACTCTAACCCACCTTTTAGTTGCCAACTGTTGAAGCAGTGACCTGTTAAGCAGCACAGTGGAAGTCAGGTGGCACAGCAGTGATCTTCAAACCTGCCTCCTGGAGACCCACAGGGTGTGCAGGCTTTTGTTCCAGCCCAGCACTAACACACCGGATTCAACTAATCATCAAGCCCTTGATTCATTCAATCAAGTGTGATACTGCTGGGTCGGGAACAGTAGCCTGCACCCCCTGTGGGTGTCAGGGCCAGGATGAAAGAACATCTGCATTAAAAAGACTCCTAAAATGAGAACATGTTTTGCCTTGCGGATAATGCTTGGTCTACTTTTCAAGGTTATTTGTGGATTAAATTCAAATGGTCAAATATGCAGTCAGCTGCTAGCTGGGAAAGCTGGGATTGTAGGGATAATAAATGTTGTTTTCTCCCATGGTTAAACTGGCTTCTACAACAAATAAGTAGATTATACAGTTGAAGTTGGAAGTTTACATACACTCAGATTGGAGTCATTAAAACCTGTTTTTCAACCACTCCATAAATTTCTTGTTAACAAACTATAGTTTTGGCAAGTCGGTTAGGACATCTACTTTGTGCATGACACAAGTCATTTTTCCAACAATAGTTTACAGACAGATTATTTCACTTACAATTCACTGTATCACAATTCGAGTGGGTCAGAAGTTTACATACACCAAGTTGACTGGGTCTTTAAACAGCTTGGAAAATTCCAGAAAATTATGTCATGGCTTTAGAAGCTTCTGATAGGCTAATTGACATCATTTGAGTCAATTGGAGGTGTAAGTGTGAATGTATTTCAAGGCCAACCTTCAAACTCAGTGCCTTTTTGCTTGACATCATGGGAAAATCAAAAGAAATCAGCCAAGACCCCAGAAAAAGAATAGTAGACCTCCACAAGTCTGGATCATCCTTGGGAACAATTTCCAAATGCCTGAAGGTACCACGTTCATCTGTACAAACAGTACGCAAGTATAAACACCATGGGACCACGCAGCCGTCATACCGCTCAGGAAAGGAGACGCATTCTATCTCCTAGAGATTAAAGTACTTTGGTGCGAAAAGTGCAAATCAATCCCAGAACAACAGCAAAGGACCTTGTGAAGATGCTGGAGGAAACGGGTACAAATGTATCTACACTGCTCAAAAAATAAAGGTAACACTTAAACAACACAATGTGACACCAACTCAATCACACTTCTGTGAATTCAAACTATCCACTTAGGAAGCAACACTGATTGACAATAAATTTCACATGCTGTTGTGCAAATGTAATAGACAACAGGTGGAAATTATAGGCAATTAGCAAGACACCCCCAATAAAGGAGTGGTTCTGCAGGTGGTAACCAAAGACCACTTCTCAGTTCCTATGCTTCCTGGCTGATGTTTTGGTCACTTTTGAATGCTGGCGATGCTTTCGCTCTAGTGGTAGCATGAGTCTACAACCCACACAAGTGGCTCAAGTAGTGCAGCTCATCCAGGATGGCACATCAATGCGAGCTGTGGCAAGAAGGTTTGCTGTGTGTCAGCGTAGTGTCCAGAGCATTGAGGCGCTACCAGGAGACAGGCCAGTACATCAGGAGACGTAGATGAGGCCGTAGGAGGGCAACAACCCAGCAGCAGGACCACTACCTCCACCTTTGTGCAAGGAGGAGCAGAAGGAGCACTGCCAGAGCCCTGCAAAATGACCTCCAGCAGGCCACAAATGTGCATGTGTCTGCTCAAACGGTCAGAAACAGACTCCTTGAGGGTGGTATGAGGGCCCGACGTCCACAGGTGGGGGTTGTGCTTACAGCCCAACACCGTGCAGGACGTTTGGCATTTGCCAGAGAACACCAAGATTGGCTAATTTGCCACTGGTGCCCTGTGCTCTTCACAGATGAAAGCAGGTTCACACTGAGCACGTGACAGAGTCTGGAGACGCCGTGGAGAACGTTCTGCTGTCTGCAACATCCTCCAGCATGAGCGGTTTGGCAGTGGGTCAGTCATGGTGTGGGGTGGCATTTCTTTGGGGGGCCGCACAGCCCTCCATGTGCTCGCCAGAGGTAGCCTGACTGCCATTAGGTACTGAGATGAGATCCTCAGACCCCTTATGAGACCATATGCTGTGCGGTTGGCCCTGGGTTCCTCCTAATGCAAGACAATGCTAGACCTCATGTGGCTGGAGTGTGTCAGCAGTTCCTGCAAGAGGAAGGCATTGATGCTATGGACTGGCCCGCCCGTTCCCCAGACCTGAATCCAATTGAGCACATCATGTCTCGCTCCATCCACCAACGCCACGTTGCACCACAGACTGTCCAGGAGTTGGCGGATGCTTTAGTCCAGGTCTGGGAGGAGATCCCTCAGGAGACCATCCGCCACCTCATCAGGAGCATGCCCAGGCGATGTAGGGAGGTCATACAGGCACGTAGAGGCCACACACACTACTGAGCCTCATTTTGACTTGTTTTAAGGACATTACATCAAAGTTGGATCAGCCTGTAGTGTGGTTTTCCACTTTAATTTTGAGTGCGACTCCAAATCCAGATCTCCATGGGTTGATAAATTTGATTTCCATTGATAATATGCGATTTTGTTGTCAGCACATTCAACTATGTAAAGAAAAAAGTATTTAATAAGAATATTTCATTCATTCAGATCTAGGATGTGTTATTTTATTCCCTTTATTTATTCCCTTTATTTTTTTGAGCAGTGTATATCCACAGTAAAACGAGTCCTATATCAACATAACCTGAAAGGCCGCTCAGCAAGGAAGAAGCGACTGCTCCAAAACCGCCATAAAAAAGCCAGACTATGGTTTGCAACTGCACATGGGGACAAAGATCGTACTTTTTGGAGTAATGTCTTCTGGTCTGATGAAACAAAAATAGAACTGTTCGGCCATAATGACCATAATTATGTCTGCAAGTTGAAGAACACCATCCCAACTGTGAAGCACAGGGGTGGCAGTTTCATGTTGTGGGGGTGCTTTGCTGCAGGAGGGACTGGTGCACTTCACAAAATAGATGGCATCATGAGGCAGGACAATTATGTGGATATATTGACGCAAAGCCATCAAGACATAACTCAGGAAGTTAAAGCTTGGTCGCAAATGGGTCTTCCAAATGGACAATGACCCCAAGCATACTTCCAAAGTTGTGGCAAAATGGTTTAAAGACAACAAAGTCAAGAGTATTAGAGTAGCCATCACAAAGCCCTGACCTCAATCCTATAGAACATTTCTGGGCAGAACTGAAAGTGCGTGCGAGCAAGGAGGCCTACAAACCTGACTCAGTTACACCAGCTCTGTTTGGAGGAATGGGCCAAAATTCACCCAACTTTTGAAGCTTGTGGAAGGCTACCTAAGACGTTTGACCCAAGTTAAACAATTTAAAGGCAATGCTACCAAATACTAATTGAGTGTATGTAAACTTCTGACCCACTGGGAATGTGATGAAAGAAATACAAGCTGAAATAAATCACTCTACTATTATTCTGACATGTCACATTCTTAAAATAAATCGGTGATCCTAACTGACCTAAGACAGAGTTTTTACTTTGATTAAATGTCAGGAATTGTGAAAAACAGTTTAAATGTATTTGGCTCAGGTGTATGTAAACTTCCACCTGTATAAGTTTGTTTACAGTGACTAAGTCTTTGTGAGCCTCATACACTTGGCTCATGTGCATTTCCACAGTAACAGAATTAATGTGATATGTGCCATTATTCTGTTACCAAACTTTGCATCTGCACTATTCTTCAAGTAAATGCGTTTTGTAAAATGTTCAGTGGAAATGGTTTACTAGTAGTCCTTGTGCATAGAGTTGCATGGTATGTTTAACTTTGCAATCATTGGTTTTTGTGAAAACAACATCAGAGTTAAGTTACCACATTGTGGGCCTGTTAAAATACATAAATCATGACGGATTGGAAGAATATCCACTTTGTTAGATCATATTTGTTTTATGCACGACAACCTGGTCAATAGAACGTCCGCGTTCCATTGACTCCTTTACCTCAGACAAAACGCATTATATTGCATTAGGCTGTTTTGTATGCCTCAGTTTGAACGCAATCTAATTTTATGTACATTAAAAAGTCTGATATCACAAATTAAATTCCCTTGTGGAAAGACAAAGTTATCCTAGGTTTTCAGTTCTGGAGGGAAACGACTAAGCTTAACAGTTTGTATGTTTTGCTGTCTCCTCTCTATTCCCGGTCCTTAGTGTGCACTCATCGCTGCAGTGCCGTGGTGTGTTGGCCGAGGAAGGGGTCGGGGTATCAGGTGCAGACTAGCTGTAACCTGAGAGCTATGGGCACGGGATGTTCATCCAGAACAGAAAGCCTGAGCTATGCCAAACTCTCAACAGCACAGAGATGGTAAACAAACAAAAAGCCAGACAAACGTACCATAAAAACCATTGCTGACAGAAAACACATTCACAGAACCTTGAGACAAAATAACTGACGAGGGGGAATGCTTGAGTAAAAAAAACAATGCAAATGCTATACGAAGTATGAACCCCTGATCATGTTGTATTGAATGTTTGTTTGTAGCTTTAGAGATCAACCTAAAAAAGTGTTGTCAAACATTTGAGCAACACAGTGTTCAATTATCTGACAGTCTGTGATGAAAACTTTATTTCAATGTGCCCGACAGGCAAATACAATACGGTAGCACTTTACTTGAGCCCTCCAACCATACCTGTCCAATGGCACGAAGCCAGGCAGTGTATAACCAGCCTATTCAGTGGGGCAGGACAGTAGAACGTACACCCCTTGGGGTCCCGAGGACTGAGTTTGGGAAATGCTGACTTACACCCTACCTAAATAGGTGCTACATTGTTGCCATTGTTACCTGTTCAGTGGCAGTGGGGCAGTAGTAGACCAGCACCAGGGTGGTGAATACATTGGTGGCCAGGCCCACGATGGTGATGAGGTTGGGGGCAATCCAGGTGGGCACATGGCCCACCAGCCACTCCCAGTAGCACTGCATCAGAGGCTCCAGCAGGGAGTGACCTGCACTGCTGTACCTGTAGAGGGGGAACCAGGACCCCAGAACGATTAACCAGATTGAACACATTTTCATCCCAAAGTGCTTGATGTAATACTAAGCACAAAACACATTGTGTAATCATCACATCAAAGCTAAATAAGGATATAATTGATCTTAGGTTTTACAAATGATAGTACCTGTGTTCCTCCAGTCTCTTCAGCTGTTGGCGGTCGAGCGGGGGAGTGGGCAGCTCAATCAGCCTGCGCAGGGCTCCAGGGGCCAGCCAGCAGGCCGCCTCCATGCCCACACCCTGCCCAGGATCCCTCTCCTTGACTGGGCCTCGGCGTGTCCGAACACCCCCCTGCTGCTGCTGGTACCCAGTGGTGCTCATGGCCCTGCTAGCACAGTGCCCTCTACTTCAGGCTGCCTCAGCCTCCCCCACCACTTGCTGGGGCTCCACAATGGAGCTGCACACTGGTGGGTGGAAGAGGAGAGAACAGGTCATGTGATGAAAGGTTGGCTCACATGAAGACTAGGTGCTGAAATGGGACTTGGAGTTCAGTTGGCTCTAGTAGTGGTCTCTCACCAGCTGCTTCTTTAACTGTTTTACTGAAATAATTTAATCTCATACAAGTTCTCACTCACTTGAGAAAGTGAGGCACGATGTGGTGGGTGGGATAGCTAGAAAAAGAGTTGATAATGAAAGAGAATACAAATGAACCATAGCCTAGCTTGACTCTATCTATTGACACCCACACTCATGTTCACCCAGTTCTGAGTTATAAAACACTGTTCAGTCACACCCCTAAAGATACAACGGGGCTGGATACGGCAGGCCCCGCCCTCACAATCCACAGAACATGAGGCTTCCCAAACAAATCTTAGCCACCGAGAATTCCGTATCATCGGAGTCACAATCTGCATACAGTAACCACAGAAATTCCTCTACAACAGTGGTGTCTAAACTTGGTCAGACCCCTTTCTTGTGATCCCACCGACCAAACCAATGTTTGGCCAATGTTGCAGACCTTGTTTATAGCAAAGCAACAAATGTATCAATGATGCAGTCAGTCAGACCCCCAGGTCATTCCAGGTTTAACTCGTTTCCACTTGTAGCACCATCATAAAAGTATTGCAAAGTAACTGAGTTCGATACTGACATCAATGAATATCAAAGACAAAGGGGAGATCAATGGGAATGGATAGCAAACATATGCAATACAAATGTTCTGCGACACTGCCTCTGAAACCTGTCTGTCTAAACAGTCTCACTGTAAATTACAGAAAGTCTGGACAACTAACTAGCTAGCTAACAGCACTTGCAAATGACAACGACACATAGTTAGCTAATGATACCTATCCCTCGATGAAATGACAACGTAGATAACTGCCAATGTTTCCTTCACCGAGCTCTAGAAATCCATCAGTTGATTTGTCCCCCCCTCTCTCTCCCTCCAGAACCAAAATGACAGCTAGCTAGCTAGCTTTCTTGCTAGTTAGTTAGCAGTAAGATATCAGCTTGCCAATGAGATGCTGACCTGGCTAGTAAAGAGGGCAGGGTGTCCGATGTTCGGGGCACTTCACAGTGCGTCGAATGACTCCTTGGTAGGGTTGCAGCAGTAGTCTTCCCGTTCACGGCGGGGGTAAAGATGCAACAGCCCTCAGCGAGCGTTATTGCAGGTAGGATCAACAACACGTCGGGTCCCACTCAGGGTTCTTCTTTAAGTTTTATTGTCGAATCGCAACCAACTGACATGTGCATACACCGCCACCTACTGTACTGGAGTGTGAGGCCAGTCATGACCTATTTAACTCTTCTTAAGGGATAGGGCACTTCCCCAGTATCTACTTGTAAAGCTTCAACCGGTGTAGTTTTAATGCACCATCACACATCCTGAGTGCCCTCGCTTGCATCCTATCAAGGCGCAACAGCAAACTTAACATGTGTAAATATGTGTATGAACATTAGATTCAACAACTGAGACATAAACTGAACAAGTTCCACAGACATACAGTGGGGCAAAAAAAGTGTTGAGTCAGCCACCAAGTGTGCAAGTTCTCCCACTTAAAAAGATGAGAGAGGCCTGTAATTTTCATCATAGGTGCACTTCAACTATGAGAGACAAAATTAGAAAAAAAATCACATTGTAGGATTTTTTATGAATTTATTTGCAAATTATGGTGGAAAATAAGTATTTGGTCAAAAACAAAAGTTTCTCAATACTTTGTTATATACCCTTGGTTGGCAATGACAGAGGTCAAACGTTTTCTGTAAGTCTTCACAAGGTTTTCACAAACTGTTGCTGGTATTTTGGCCCATTCCTCCATGCAGATCTCCTCTAGAGCAGTGATGTTTTGGGGCCAAATACTTATTTTCCACCATAATTTGCAAATAAATTCATAAAAATCCTACAATGTGATTTTCTGGATTTTTTTCTCTCATTTCGTCTGTCATAGTTGAAGTGTACCTATGATGAAAATTACAGGCCTCTCTCATCTTTTTAAGTGGGAGGAGAACTTGCACAAGTGGTGGCTGACTAAATACTTTTTTGCCCCACTGTATATCTCACTGGTCACCCCCAAAGCCAATTCTTCCTTTGGCCGCCTCTCCTTCCAGTTCTCTGCTGCCAATGACTGGAACGAACTTCAAATATCTCTGAAGCTGGAAACTCTTACCTCCCTCACTAGCTTTAAGCACCAGAGCAGCTCACAGATCACTGCACCTGTACATAGTTCATCTGTAAATAGCCCATCCAATCTACCTCATCCCCATACTGTATTTATTTATTTATCTTGCTCCTTTGCACCCCAGCATCTCAACTTGCACATTCATCTTCTGCACATCCTACCATTCCAGTGTTTAATTGCTATATTGTAATTAATTTGCCACCATAGCCTATTGTGGTATCCCAGGAGGTCTACCCCGGGGGATGGTAATAGAGGGGAGGTACGTGAGGTGACATTGGCTCCCTCTGCTGGGAATACGGGAGCTGGGCACCCCGACATGGACAGCTAAGCGGAGGTAATTACAGTGCCAACCAGCCGGAGGCTAAATAAAAGGAGCACGATGGCACACCAAGGGAGAGAGACGGACACCAGTTAAGAAAGACCGAGCAAAACTTAAGTTATTTCTTTGATATATTTATTTTCTGTCTTAGTAAAGTTGTTTTTGCTGACTAAAGCCTCCCTGTCAATCTCTGCACGCTCCACCCAACGGTTTATCCTTATCTCTTATCCTAGCTCATTTGCATATGCTGTATATATATTTTTCTCCTGTATTATTGATTGTATGTTTGTTTATTCCCATGTGTAACTCTGTTGTTGTATGTGTCGAACTGCTTTGCTTTATCTTGGCCAGGTCGCAGCCTACCTGGTTAAATGAATAAAATGAGAGTCCTAGACAACACTCTCTCTCTGAAAGACTATCATGCTGTCAAATGTCAAATTATTCTTCAAAGTTTTAAAAGCATTATGATGCTCATTGATGGCTTTATTACATGTTTCAGTCCACCAAGAAAATATCTTTAGTCTACCCCCCTCTTATTGGAATAGTCAAGGCAGCATCCAATTTGACTAAATTCACAGCTGCAGCAGTGTTCTACCAACCCTTCCATTGACAATTTATAACTTTCCGTTCACAAAGTGTAAAATGTTATAAAAAAGTTCCCAGTTTGCTTGTCATACGTATTTACGTTTCACGTGACGTGAAAATGATCACTGCCGATTGTGGATTCTGTTGTCACTTCCCACTCACATATACCAGCGATGCAGGACACCAATGTAAGATCTAAACATGATGATGTACCTATAGTTACATTTACCCGTGTCCTCCGACCATTATTTATATAAACTAGTCCCCTCCACTTGATAAAATCTTCAACCACAAAACCATTGGCATCTGTGGTATTGCTGCCCCACAAGCTGTTAAGTGAATTAATTTCCACACCATGTCTCCTTAGCACCTTTCCTGGATTTGGCAACTATGCCTCAGATACAGAGATGGGCTTACAGGGATTATAGTAATTAAACAAGTGATATTTCCCCCTTTTCAACAAATCTCCACAGCCACACATTCGTGTTCTTTGAAACCATTAATCGATGTGCTACACCTTCTTTGATAAATGTAGCACACCCACCACCTAAACCCTCAGCTCTATCACTCACGGCGATAAACCCAGGTAGTACAATCCAATTGACGTTTAAATCTTGTTTCTTGTACACACGCCACGTCCGGTAAAACATCTAAATCATGTATAAACTTCTTAAATTCTTCTCCATTGGCTATCAAACTCTTTCCCACTCAGGGTTCTTCTTCTATGATATAATGGCAGTCTGCCAACCAACATTAAAGGTGCATGCCGCCACCTACTGTGCTGGAGTGTATGGTCAATCACGGTTTACAACATTTCTAAATCCTCCTACCTAAGAATATAATTCTTAGAAAATAAAAAAAGAGCTCTACTAACTTTTATGTCTATAATTGTTTTAAAAAATGAACACTTTTTTCTCCCCAATTTAGATCTTGTCTCATCGCTGCAAATCACCAACGGGCTCGAGAGGTGAAGGTCGAGTCATACGTCCAAACAACGCTTCTTAACCCGGAAGCAAGCTGCACCAATGTGTTGGAGGAAACACCGTTCAACTGGTGACCGAGGTCAGCCTGCAGGCTCCCGGCTCGCCACAAGGAGTCGCTAGAGCGCGATGAGCCAAGTAAAGCCCCCCTGGCCAAGCCCTCACCTAACCCGGACGACGCTGGACCAATTGTGCGCCAACCTATGGGACCGGTTGTGATACAGCCTGGAATCGAACCCAGGTCTGCAATGCAGTTCCTTAGACCGCTGTACCACTTGGGAGGCCCAGCCCTATTAACGCTTCCCAAAATCCCTTCCAAATCCCCCCAACCGCAATGACCCTATACTTCAATCTTTCCCTCTCTTCAACATACTTACAACAATATAACAACACATGCTCCATTGTTTCATCGACCATACACCCCAGACACAAACCATTCACATGCTTGCCAACCAGATGTAATGACAAATTCAGTGTACAATGTTCTAAGCGCAATCAAGCAAACACCACCTCTTCCTTTCTAATCTGATCTTTGAATGTTGGTCCACCACCGACCTTTCTTTGGAGGGCAAATAAATGCCAGCCCTTGGGATCAGAGTCCCATCTCTTCTGCCACACATCTATCAAAATGGCTCTGATTTTAAATTATTTGGCCTCACTTCTACCCAGTGGAACATTAATATAAATTATATCTTGTTTCAAAGCCTTTCTGGCTACCTGGTGTACATTTTCATTCCCTTCCACACACAAATGTGCTGGGACCCAGCAGAATCTCACTACTATACCCATTTTCTCAATTCTCCATTATAACATGAATACCTCTAATAGTATGTCACTCCTATTAGATTTACCAGATGATAAACTATTCAATACAGACAGAGAATCTGAGTCTACTATAATTCTAACAGGTTGTACGTCCTCCACCCACTGGAGGGCAACTATTATCACCAACAGTTCAACTGAGTGTATTGACAGTTCATCTGTTAGTCTTCTACATATCTGCACATCATATTCAGGAATGTAAACGCCTGCTCCTGTGGCTACTCTCCTCGATGTTATCCTCACAGATAATCCTGATAGGTATTAGTCTGGTGTTTTCTGTAATGACCTTACTGATCACTGTTTAACAGCCTGTGTTCGTAATGGCTGCTCATTGAAACAACCTGTGCTGATTTGTCATGGACGCTTGCTAAAAAACTTGAATGATCAAGCCTTCCTTCATGAACTGGCCTCTAAATTGGTATAGAATCGGCTTGATTCCCTCTGTCACAAACGCTTGGACCTTCTTTTTGATATTTTCAGTGGTATTGTTAACAAACACACCCCCATAAAGAAAACGAGAATTAAAAACAGGTTCAGCCCCTGGTTCGACTGATCTAGCAGAGTTACTCCACCTCAAGAATTGCTCCTGGTGAAAGGCTCGGCACACGCATACTCAGGGTCCCGTTCAGGCAAATAAGAAATAAGTGCACTCGGGCTATCCGGAAGGCCAAAGTTAGTTACTTTAAGGAGCAGTTCTCTCTCTGTGTGTCTAACCTCAAGAAGTTCTGGAAAATGGTTAAAGACCTGGAGAATAAACCCTCCTCCTCACAGCTGCCCATATCCCTTAATGTGGTTATTACTGATAAGAAGCACATGGCTAAGCTCTTTAATCACATCATTAGGTCAGGATTCCTATTTGAATCAGCCATACCTCCTTGCCCGTCCAACATTTCCTCATCTCCCACCCCTTCTAATGTGACTATCCCTGATGCTTTTCCCTCTTTTCCCCTGCCATGCCACAGTGTCTCCCTGCAGGCAGTCACTGAGTCCGAGGTGCAAAAGGAGCTTCTGAAACTTGACCCAACAAAAACATCTGGGTCAGATGGTTTAGACCCTTTATTTTTTAAGGTTGCTGCCCCCATCATCGCCAAGGCCGTCTCTGACCTTTTTAACCTGTCTCTCCTTTCTGGAAGGCAGCCACGGTTCATCCTTTATTTAAAGGGGACTTCAAGATGATCCTAACTGTTACAGGCCTATTTCTATTTTGCCCTGTTTATCAAAAGTGTTGGAAAAACTCAATAATAATCAACTGACTGGCTTTCTTGATGTCCATAGTATTCTCTCTGGTATGCAATCTGGATTCCGCTCAGGTTATAGATGTGTTACTGCAACCTTAAAGGTCCTCAATAATGTCACCATTGCCCTTGATTCTAAGCAATGTTGTGCTGCTATTTTTATTGTCTTGGCCAAAGCTTTTGATACGGTAGACCATTCCATTCTTGTGGGCTGGCGAAGGAGAATCGGTGTCTCTGAGGAGTCTTTGGCCTGGTTTGCTAACTACCTCTCCCAAAGAGTGCAGTGTATAAAGTCAGAACATCTGCTGTCTCAGCCACTGCCTATCACCAAGGGAGTACCCCAAGGCTCATTCTTAGGCCCCACGCTCTTCACAATTTACATCAACAACATAGCTCAGGCAGTAGGAAGCTCTCTCATCCATTTATATTCAGATGATAGTCTTATACTCAGCAGGCCCCTCTGATTTTGTGTTCAATGTTCTACAACAAAGCTTTCTTAGTGTCCAACAAACTTTCTCTACCCATAAACTTGTTCTGAACACCTCCAAAACAAAGGTCATGTGGTTTGGTAAGAAGAATGCCCCTCTCCCCACATGTGTGATTACTACCTCTGAGGGTTTAGAGCTTGAGGTAGTAACCTCATACAAGTACTTGGGAGTATGGCTAGACGGTACACTGCCCATCTCTCAGCACATAACAAAGCTGCAGGCTAAAGTTAAATCTAGCCTTGGTTTCCTCTATTGTAATCGCTCCTCTTTCACCCCAGCTGCCAAACTAACCCTGATTCAGATGACCATCCTACCCCCTAAGCACACACATCCCTGGGTCGCTCCTCTTTTCAGTTCGCTGCAGCTAGAGACTGGAACGAGCTGCAGCAAACACTCAAACTGGACAGTTTTATCTCAATCTCTTCATTCAAAGACTCAATCATGGACACTCATACTGACAGTTGTGGCTGCGTGATGTATTGTTGTCTCTACCTTCTTGCCCTTTTTGAGCTGTTGTCTGTGTCCAATAATGTTTGTACCATGTTTTGTGATGCTACCATGTTGTTGTCATGTTGTGTTACTACCATGCTGTGTTGTCATGTGTTGCTGCCTTGCTATGTTGTTGTCTTAGGTCTCTTTATGTAGTGTTGTCTTTCTTGTCGTGATGTGTGTTTTGTCCTATCAAAAGTCCTTTTGCCTTTTGGTAGGCCGTCATTGTAAATAAGAATTTCTTCATACCTGGCTTGCCTAGTTAAATAAAGGTTCAATAAAATAACAATTCAAAAAAATCGACAGGATTCAGGAGTAACCATGGAGGAACATCCCCTTCACCACAGAAAGGCCAACCTCCAACTCCCTCAAACCACTCATCAGCAAGCTTTCCAACTGTCCAACCAAAAGCACTGCCTTGTCTACTAGTATATTCCCAACAGTCATCTAGAACAGTAGCAGTGGGATGCTCAACCTCACAGCCTTTCAACCCAAGAAGCTAATGACAACTTTTTACACCATATATACAAAGGCATCTCACCTGCCTCCACTTGTATCAAATCAATCAAATTTTATTTGTCACATACACATGGTTAGCAGATGTTAATGCGAGTGTAGCGAAATGCTTGTGCTTCTAGTTCCGACAATGCAGTAATAACCAACAAGTAATCTAACTAACAATTCCAAAACTACTGTCTTATACACAGTGTAAGGGGATAAAGAATATGTACATAAGGATATATGAATGAGTGATGGTACAGAGCAGCATAGGCAAGATACAGTAGCTGATATCGAGTACAGTATATACATATGAGATGAGTATGTAAACAAAGTGGCATAGTTAAAGTGGCTAGTGATACATGTATTACATAAGGATGCAGTCGATGATATAGAGTACAGTATATAGGTATGCATATGATATGAATAATGTAGGGTAAATAACATTATATAAGGTAGCATTGTTTATATATTTACATCATTTCCCATCAATTCCCATTATTAAAGTGGCTGGAGTTGAGTCAGTGTCATTGTCAGTGTGTTGGCAGCAGCCACTCAATGTTAGTGGTGGCTGTTTAACAGTCTGATGGCCTTGAGATAGAAGCTGTTTTTCAGTCTCTCGGTCCCAGCTTTGATGCACCTGTACTGACCTCGCCTTCTGGATGATAGCGGGGTGAACAGGCAGTGGCTCGGGTGGTTGATGTCCTTGATGATCTTTATGGCCTTCCTGTAACATCGGGTGGTGTAGGTGTCCTGGAGGGCAGGTAGTTTGCCCCGGTGATGCGTTGTGCAGACCTCACTACCCTCTGGGAGCCTTACGGTTGTGGGCGGAGCAGTTGGCATACCAGGCGGTGATACAGCCCGCCAGGATGCTCATCGAGTGCTTTTGTGCATCTGTAGAAGTTTGTGAGTTTGTCTGTGATTTTGGAACTTAAAACTTGACACTACTGTTCCATCGATGTGGATAGGGGGTGTTCCCTCTGCTGTTTCAGCCTCCTGAGGTTGAAGAGGCGCTGCTGCGCCTTCTTCACGATGCTGTCTGTGTGAGTGGACCAATTCAGTTTGTCTGTGATGTGTATGCCGAGGAACTTCCAGAAAAGTGTGCTGCATGCTACCCTCAAATTGGAGTGGGTCCACTACTGTTCCATCGATGATGGATACGGGGCGGTAGGGGGTGAACAATTGGCCCTCTGGATACTGGTATAGGGGGTGTTAAACACACCCCCTGGTCTGGGCCTGCAGCCTTGCGAGGGTTAACACGTTTAAATGTCTTACTCACCTCGGCTGCAGTGAAGGAGAGACCGCATGTTTTCATTGCAGGCCGTGTCAGTTGCACTGTATTGTCCTCAAAGCGGGCAAAAAAGTTATTTAGTCTGCCTGGGAGCAAGACATCCTGGTCCGTGACTGGGCTGGCTTTCTTCCTGTAGTCCGTGATTGACTGTAGACCCTGCCACATGCCTCTTGTGTCTGAGCCGTTGAATTGAGATTCTACTTTGTCTCTGTACTGACGCTTAGCTTGTTTGATAGCCTTGCGGAGGGAATAGCTGCACTGTTTGTATTCAGTCATGTTACCAGACACCTTGCCCTGATTAAAAGCAGTGGTTCGCGCTTTCAGTTTCACACGAATGCTGCCATCAATCCACGGTTTCTGGTTAGGGAATGTTTTAATCGTTGCTATGGGAACGACATCTTCAACGCACGTTCTAATGAACTCGCACACCGAATCAGCATATTCGTCAATATTGTTATCTGACGCAATACAAAACATCTCCCAGTCCACGTGATGGAAGCAGTCTTGAAGTGTGGAGTCAGCTTGGTCGGACCAGCGTTGGACAGACCTCAGCGTGGGAGCCTCTTGTTTTAGTTTCTGTCTGTAGGCAGGGATCAACAAAATGGAGTCGTGGTCAGCTTTTCCGAAAGGGGGGCGGGGCAGGGCCTTATATGCGTCGCGGAAGTTAGAGTAACAATGATCCAAGGTCTTTCCACTCCTGGTTGCGCAATCGATATGCTGATAAAATTTAGGGAGTCTTGTTTCAGATTAGCCTTGTTAAAATCCCCAGCTACAATGAATGCAGCCTCCGGATAAATCGTTTCCAGTTTGCAGAGAGTTAAATAAAGTTCGTTCAGAGCCATCGATGTGTCTGCTTGGGGGGGGATATTTACAGCTGTGATTATGATCGAAGAGAATTCTCTTGGTAGATAATGCGGTCTACATTTGATTGTGAGGAATTCTAAATCAGGTGAACAGAAGGATTTGAGTTCCTGTATGTTTCTTTCATCACACCATGTCACGTTAGTCATAAGGCATACGCCCCCGCCCCTCTTCTTACCAGAAAGATGTTTGTTTCTGTCGGCGCGATGCGTGGAGAAACCCGTTGGCTGCACCGCCTCGGATAGCGTCTCTCCAGTGAGCCATGTTTCCGTGAAGCAGAGAACGTTACAGTCTCTGATGTCCCTCTGGAATGCTACATACAGATGTTGATTTAAATGCACCAATACATATACTTAAAGCCATATACTGGAGTCTGTCCATCTTTTGAAGCCAAGTCTTGGCCGCTGTTCCATAAACTATACACACGTAATCAATTGTCGTTCTGATCAGAGCTATAAATATCCATCAACGATTGTCTGTCAGCACCCCCTTCATAACCAGAGACCGAGCGCATAAGATTTACCACCTTCTTACATTTTGTTCCAACATTTATGACATGATCTTTCCATGTATATTGCTCATTGACCATATACCCCAATATTTGTACTTAGAAACCCTCTGCATACGCTGTCCATACAGAAACAACTGTATATGTCAGCAACTTTCTTCTTCCAGAAAAACATACAAGACTTCGCTCCACTCAGGGAAGCCAGGTCTACTAAATATTTATAGCCCAATGACTACTCAAAACCCGCCCACAAACCTGAACATTTCCCCCCTGAAAACTTTTTGCAGCAAGAGAGGAGTTGCCACATTTATCCAATAAGTGTCTCTATAATGACAATCTAAATACAACGGGTCAAATTGTATTACTTTGTTCTCTGCATTTTTCCCTTTGTTATTGGTTCATCACACCAAATGATTTGATCTGAACTATATAAGTGATTGATAGTGAATGGTTAAGAAGCATGTTTTTTTTCAGAAAATATTATTGCTAAACATTGTGCAATAGTGTTATTACAAGTCACATTCCTCTAAATTAATCCTATTTTCAACGGGAGTATAAAAATCGAAAGGGAATTATATTTTACTATTAATCAATCAATCACTACTAGACTACTTGAATTTGATAGTCCTCACCTATGCTCACTGCTCTCTCCTACTTCAATTTTCTGGACAATGTTAGCTAGCTAGCTTGCTAGGCATACAGTAGTGATGCACAGGTCAGTTGTTGGTTCACCGGCACCTTTCCGCAATTGCTAATAACCCATCCACAAACGCCTGACTTTTTCACTATGATAAAGTGAAAATCTGAGGTCCGCACCCTAACCTGCAAATATAGAAAATGCATTGCCTAGAAGGCCAGCATCCCGGAGTCGCCTCTTCACTGTTGAAGTTGAGACTGGTGTTTTGTGGGTACTATAAAATGAAGCTGCCAATTGAGGACTTGTGAGGCGTCTGTTCCTCAAACTAGACCCTCTAATGTACTTGTCCTCTTGATCAGTTGTGCACCGGGGCCTCCCACTCCTCTTTCTATTCTGGTTAGAACCAGTTTGCACTGTTCTATGAAAGGAGTAGTATACAGCATTGTACGGGATCTTCAGTTTCTTGCCAATTTCTCGCATGGAATAGCCTTCATTTCTCAGAACAAGAATAACCTGAGGAGTTTCAGAAGAAAGTTATTTGTTTCTGGCCATTTTGAGCCTGTAATCGAACCCACAAATGCTGAGATACTCCAGATACTCAACTAGTTTAAAGGCCAGTTTTATTACTTCTTTAATCAGAACAACAGTTTTCAGCTGTGCTAACATAATTGCAAAATGGTTTTCTAATGATCAATTAGCCTTTTAAAATGATGAACTTGGATTAGCTAACACAACGTGCCATTAGAACACAGGAGTGATGGTTGCTGATAATGGGCCTCGGTAGCCTATGTAGATATTCCATAAAAAATCTGCCGTTTCCAGCTACAATAGTCATTTACAACATTAACAATGTCTACACTGTATTTCTGATCAATTTTATGTTATTTTAATGGACAAAAAATGTGCTTTACTTTCAAAAACAAGGAAATTTCTAATTGACCCCAAACTTTCGAATGGTAGTGTAGCTGGCTAGTGCTAGTTAATTAGTTTGTTGTTCTCACATCACTTGTCATGACTGCCTGCTGCATCGCTCTCTCAACACCAATGACTCCGGCTCTCTCAACACCAATGACTCCGGCCCTCCCTCCCCACAGTGGAGGTGTCATAATACCCATAACGTTTTTCTACCATTAGTTTTTCCCATCGGGGATTTTAGAAACTCTTAAAATAAGGGCTGTGTTTCGTGTAGGTTACCCTGGCATGACGTTTTGATAATCATGTAAATCTCTCTCGGACAAGGTGACTTTTATCAATATATTCGGCTCTATTTATTCTCAGATTCGAAAATGCCAATTAGCATCAAAATAGACATCATGCAAAACTATAAATCTCTGCAAGCTCCTGCATGTAATTTCTAGCTGACACCTTTGCTAACAGGTATTGTGTCAAATTAACATTTTCACAAGACAGTTCACAGAATTGTATATTTAAAGAAATGTAGCCAATTTATTCATTACTACATTTAGCTAATATTAGATCGTTAATCCAGAAAATTTTACCTTTGTCTCGATTCGGCAGTCTCGCCCAGATCATCATGGCATTTGTAGTTCTTTATGATAGCCAAATTAGCAGCTAATTAACGTGACATATTTTGGGGGTAAATACAGGTAAATATATTGAGAAAAGTCACCTTGTCCACCTGGTACTCAACAGCCGCATCACTCCCTGATAGTGAGAAGTATCAGTTCACAGTGAAATTAAAATATATATTTTTTTTAAACAAGAGAAATTAAATGGCGGTAGCGGTGCAATTTAGAAGTAGCCCAAAACCCCAATACATTTTCACCCGCATATTCGTTTTCAAAGTAGCCCAATTGCAAAGTTGATACAGAGAGGAAGAAGAAGAGAGAGACCCAACTCAGCAGAAAATCTGTCTCCCTCCAGCAGGTGGCGTACCAAGCATGGAGTTTTGGTATGGAAGTCAATGAGAGTGTCAAATTTGGTCAACGATAAAAATGAATGGATTATTTGCTACGTGAGTTTTTTTTGGATCAAATATACGTTTTTACGAGTGTACTGATATAAGTAGGACACATGACATCCCGGCAACTTTGAGAAAAAACCCTATGTCAGAGTTGTCTCGAGATGGCTATTCATGGCATGAGACTATAGCGTAGCACAGGGTTCCCCAGCTGGCGGCCCGCGTGCAAAATTTGGCCCACGGTTGGTTTTATTTGGCCCCTCAAATTTACTGAGCAAAAAAACGCTGTATTATTACGATACAAATGATTTTTTACATGTTCATTGTTGGAGATAAAACAAATGTAAAAACCCCAGGAAATCAACTCCAATTGATTTTAAGTTGGGAAATCTGTTCCCAAGTATTTACACGCATAAGAGAGACACATGATCATATAAAAATGTAAGCAATGTTTGAAATTATGTCTTAGTCAAATATTATATGTTTAGGTTTCTTGCAGTCTACAAATGATTTGTTATGTTCCCATTGTTGGGGCTGAAAGACATGTAGCCCTATCTTGTCAGCATATCTATCATCTTTGGTTGATGATAACACTGTCAGAAAAACACCGCACTTCCGTAGCAGGCGTGTGGTGCGTTCAAGAACGTCAAACCTGCATTTTTCATTGTGTGTAAAAAAAAATTTTTTTTTAAAAGACAGCATTTACAAATAATGTCATAACCTTGTTCGAGATTGAATTGTTGCGTGCCTCTGAAATTTGTTTAGCGGATTTATGATAATTGAACAGTTACTGACCTGCCTTCAAACAAAATGGGCTTTCAAGGTTACTTTATTGCAGACATATCACATCACCCACTGTCCATGTATGCAGGAATAAGTATTGTTGGAAACGTTGCACAAATTACACCTGAGACAAAGAATAGACAAGAGTATCACTCAAAATAAATTATCATATGATGATCAGACCTGTACACCACGTGAATGTCAAAGGATGAAATAAGGTAATGGATAATACAAAATAAAAAGCTGTATCGTATATAGGACACGTTTTGACAGAGATTGTGAATATTTTTATTTATTTAACTAGGCAAGTCAGTTAAGAGCAAATTCTTATTTACAATGATGGCCTACCCCGGCCAAACCTGGACGATGCTGGGCTAATTGTCCGCAGCCCAATGGGATACTGCCTGGATTCGAACCAGGGACTGTAGAGACGGCTCTTGTATTGCGCCACTCGGATATCCTCGTCTTTAGAGGGATTTACTCTGCTGCTACTAGCTGTTTATTATTTATGCATAGTCACTTTACTTTTTTTAGTAAGCATTTCACGGTATGGTCTACAACACCTGTTGTATTCGGCGCATGTGACAAATACAATTTAAATTGATATTTGAGGTTTCATCACATAGTAGGGTATGTTATAGTAATATTTGAAACCCAAATAATTCTGCCATTCCTCTTTGAATTCTAAGGGTCAGACTAACAACACCATCGTTACCTGAATATGACCCGAGTAGCCCACCCGAACATGGCCCGGGATAATTTGGAACTCCGCGGGAGGGGCACTTCACTTCCCGTAATTACGAGTGGATACCGACCGTCATCAGACGAGAAGAGCAGATCCGAATTGAATTTCAACGATTAATACCATAACGGAGGAGGTGAGAGTAACATTTAATTTGACAATAATCATGTACACGTTGTAGATGTACCATACGAACTTACTTTACGAACGTTGTTTTATTGATACTTTGGGTGGGAGATATGGAGATTTAGGCTACTTTAGAAAGTTGTGATAATGTTAGATAACATAAGAGTAAAACAACGGCTCATCTCTCCTGACTGACAATCACACTGTGATCACATTAGTTTTTAATAGTAAAACAAAGGCTCTATGGTGTTTACTCCAAACGCTGTTGAGTTCCGTTTTGTACAACTACTGAAGTTGTTCATGCATCGCGGTACTTCCGTCTTGTGCGTGTGATAGCCACACAGAGACCCTCGTTTTAGATTCGGTTTGAAAGTACTTTACTGTCGATACTTTGTCTCAAATTTCTACACACAAAATGAAAAAATCGTCGGACAACAAGTTCAAATTTAATTGTATTCAACATTCGCGAAAGAGACAGGGGACATATGTGTGTGTTTTGTCCACAGAATACCACAGTGTGAGTCGTAATACCCATAAAACCTAGCGGTTAAACAAGGAAATGTTTTTCACCATTCATTTTCCCCATAGGGGATTTTAGAAACACTTAAAATAAGGACTGTGTTTCGTGTAGGCTTACCCTGGCGTGACGTTTTCATAACCGTTTAAATGTCTCTAGGAAGAGGTGACTCCACTGTGGGGCTTTATAGAAATGAATGTGACTATGTTGTCTTAAGGGACAGCATAGGAACGTCGGGGGGGCTACTCCCTCTCAAACGTGCTGTCACTGCAAATTACTGTTGGCTGCAACTATGTTAAAAACCAATTAGGGACTGTACATTATTTATAATGAACGATACCAGGAGAACAGTTGACCTCTGAAAATGAACATGGGTGGCCCTCCCTTGAGGAAAATATATTTTTACCCTACCATCCCTGAACGCTTGAAAATGAGAAAGTGAACCCCCCCCCCCATACCCAAAATTATAATCAAAACATAAAGTGGATAGCAGAGAACATGCCTACGTTTTTACCCTCACTCCTAGGACAGAACAGAGCTTTAGATATGAAGCTTCAGAAAATGTACTTTGTTTTGTAAGCATTACATTACAAAGTAGCCAGACGGTTGTGGATTTGCAGACCACTGAGGACAAGGGTAGAGTTGAAAATAACTACGTTATAATAAATGCACTGCATGAATCTATCATCTTATTTGCAGTCTGAGAAAAAAATGCCTTTTATAAACACACCTCATGACTGGAGACAAGCATCATTTTTTTTAAATACCACAACAGAGCACGACAACGAATGAGCAGATGCTGCAGCACCGGATACATTTTGATTTCTATACAGGCTGTTGTTAAAAAAGAGGATAGTCTAAGTTTGGGACTGTGCTAAAGTTTTCTAGCAATTGTAAACATTTAGAGCAGCAAAATCAGTTACAACTGAAGTATCTGATTCTAAATTAATTTGGGAAAAAGCCATACATTTTTTTACAAAGCAGCTGCATATCTGACACTGAGTATAGCAAATATATAAAAGCATACCAGTTCCATTTAAGGGCCAAATAATTGACGGCTGTGTCAGACCGGTTGCAAAATAGTTGGGAAGAGATATTTGATGTGCTGATTCTATGGCAAAGGGTTTATGAACTGATAAACAAAACAACGCTGGATTTAAACACTTTTTTTCAATTTAAATTATACAGAATTCTTTCAACCATAAAAATTATATAAAAATATATATATATATATATATATATATATATATATATATATATATATATATATATATATATATATATATATATATATATATATGCAGGATACAACCATCCCAGCTCTGCAGCTTTAGCTGCGAAGAGACAGAATAATTTGATCACTTGTTTTGGTACTACCCATATGTAGCTTGTTTTTGGTAGCAGATTCAGGAACGGTTGAAAAATCACAACATTAATTTAAAGCTATCTTTGCAAATTGCTCTGCTGGGTGTCTTGAAAAGCCATGGTCAGTCGATCAATAATATAATAGTACTTTTTGTAAAGGTGTTCATCTTTCATTTAGAATCTGTGGAACTATGCGTATAGACAGGTTCAGAACTTTTGTGAAACATCACAGCACAGTTGAAAAATATATGGCAAGTAGAATTCAAGACTGGATGGTTTTTAGAGATAAATAGGCGGGCTTAAGGGTAGATGAAGGGTGGGATTAGAAAAGAAAAAAGACAACAAAATAGATAACTAATGGAAAGTCTACCATTTACCATGTCTGTAAAATGTATGTATGAGCTGGAAGTAGAAGCCTAAGTATTGTTGCCCACTAGGTTTACTCCAATTAGGGGAGGTAGAGTTAGGGGAAAATAATAAAGGGAAATGTATAAAAAAAGATATATATATATATATGCAAAAAAGATATACAATGCATTTGGAAAGTATTCAGACCCCTTGACTTTTTCCACATTTTTCTATGTTACAACCTTATTCTAAAATTGAGGAAAACAGTTTTCCCCTCATCACTCTTCACACAATACCCCATAATGACAAAGCAAAAACAGGTTTTTGACATTTTTGCTAATTTATAAATAAAAAACCCCTGAAATATTACATTTACATAAGTATTCAGACACTTTATTCAGTACTGTGTTGAAGCACCTTTGGCAGCGTTTACAGCCTTGAGACTTCTTAGGTATGACGCTACAAGCTTGGCACACATGTATTTGGGGAGTTCTTCCCTGCAGATTCTCTCAAGCTCTGTCAGGTTGGATGGGGAGTGTTGCTGCACATCTATTTTCAGGTCTCTCCAGAGATGTTAGATCGGGTTCAAGTCCAGGCTCTGGCTGGGCCACTCAAGGATATTCAGACACTTGAATGTCCTGAGCGCGCCGGAGCAGGTTTTCATCAAAGATCTCTCTGTACTTTGCTCCGTTCATCTTTGCCTCGATCTTGACTAGTCTCCCAGTCCCTGCCACTGAAAAACACCACCATACATCACCGTAGGGATGGTGCCATGTTTCCTCCAGACGTGATGCTTGGCATTCAGGCCAAATAGTTAAATCTTGGTTTTATCAGGCCAGAGAATCTTGTTTTTCCATGGCCTGAGAGTCTTTAGGTGCCTTTTGGCAAACTCCAAGTGGGCTGTCATGTGCCTTTTATTGAGGAGTGGTTTCCGTCTGGCCACTCTACCATAAAGGCCTGGTGGAGTGGTGCAGAGATGGTTGTCCTTCTGTAAGGTTCTCCCATGTCCACAGAGGAACTCTGTAGCTCTGTGAGAGTGACCATCGGGTTCGTGGTCACCTCCCTGACCAAGGCCTTTCTCCCCCAATTGCTCTGATTGGCCGGGCAGGGAACACATTAGGAGCGATCTGTATTCCTCTATTCCTCCATGCAGGTTCTTTCCAGATCCTTGATATCCTTCGTCTGCGCTTATGGGCCCCCCTCTTTGAAACCACAGGTTTGAAATGGGAATAAAGTCAGGAGACTGAGATGGAAATGGCAAAATGTTGATTTTGTGGTGAATTAACAATTGGTTTGTGAATGGTGCCAATAATTGTATAGGTGTGTTGTACATGAATAATTGTACATGAGTGGACTGGAGCATATCTACTTGAAGTGCCTAGGGAGTAGGTGTCCATTTGGAATAAAGCAATATACATGGTTATAACCCACCCCTTCCTCCCTGCCCTAACTTTTACAAAGTTTAAATACATTTTTTTGTGCAATAATACACAGAGTTATATAAATATAGGAATACGATTAGAAGCCTTTTGAATTCCCCTATACTAATTTCTGGTGGGAAAAAATGCCATTTAGTTTTCCCCTCCATCATTCCTACTCTACAGCAGGGGTTACCAAATGTTTTCACTCAGGACCCTCTTCCAGCATTGGGGAACATTCTGCTGTTCACACCCCTCTTGTTGGCGGAGAGAAAATGTTGCAGGTTTAAAGCTTATTTCTGGCAATTTTACACATTTTGTCAGGGGGTGCAGAGACAATTTGGCAGTTTTTAAGCACATTTTCTTGCAATTCTATACATTTTGCAATTTCTAATGTCTATTCATGTGATATTTGAGTGACTCAAACATTAGAACAAACTGTATAGGCTAACAAAACCTAGCTAAAAACATTAGCTGATATGAGATAGTTGACTTGGACATTTATGACAAGATATAAATAGCTCTCTAAGAGGAAAACTTGATGCACTACCCAAATAGCACCTTATGCATTCTATTATTACAACTTTCAAGAGTAAGTTGAAAGCTGGACTGAGTTCTTAAAAAATATAAATACATATATATATTCAGTACCAGTCAGTTTGAACACACTTACGCATTCCAGGGTTTTGTCTTTATTTTTACTATTTTCTACATTGTAGAATAATAGTGAAGACATCAACATTATGAAATAACACATATGGAATCATGTAGTAACCAATAAATTGTTTAACAAATGAAAATATATGTGAGATTCTTCAAAGTAGTCACCCTTTGCTTTGATGCCAGCTTTGCACCCTCGCATTAATCACACTGTGTTGTTGATCTACTAGTGGAACACGTGAGAATATTTACCATCCATTTT